>NW_004955433.1:21180772-21217778 GCF_000276665.1 Chinchilla lanigera | reverse complement strand
CTTTCAGCTAGGCCAGCCCTGTCTGGGCTGGATCCTAAGCAAAAATGGCTTGTTGGAAGGGCACAGTCGAAGGATGCTGCTTAGCTCATGCCAGCCGGGAAGCAGAGAAAGCAGTCAGTTAGGGAAGGCAGGAAGGAGGGAGGAGGAAGGGAGAGATTGGGGGGAGGCAGGGAGAGAAACAGAGACGGGGTGCGAAAGGCACACGCCCAGCAGCCCATGTCCACAAACTGGGCTCGATGCCCTCACAGGACATTAACCACTTACCAGTCTAATTATTTAAATAGAGGATGGCCAGCAATTGCATATTTGTTGTTAATTTTTACAAGATAATATGACTGGAAATCTATAAATTTTTCCTACCCTTTCCTTCCCTGCCCTTCTCTGCCCTGCCCTACCCTTCCTTTCCTCTCGCTCTCTTTTCTCTTCCTCTCTCTCTCTCCCTCTCTCCTCACCCTCATCCACACTCTTTCTTTTCTTTGTGTTGTTTTGGGCTCCCTTATAGCATGAACCTGTCAGAGTAGTCAGTTTTTCTGTGTGGTGGCAGGCTTTTCTCAGAATGAGAATTCCGAAAACACTTACCATGTTACTTCAAAAGCAACCTGATCTCATTTCTGCCATATTCTGTCTGTCAAGAGGGAGTCATGGAAGTAGCCCAAAAACAAAGTTAAGGGATGTAGGGCTCACAGTTTATGGAAGACAGTTCAAATAATTTTTGAGTATTTTAATTCATGAAATGATGGTCCAAAGGACTCGTGTTTTTCATTACTATACTTAGGTAAAGGCATGATGGGTGCTTTCTCAGTAAAGACAATCTTTCAATATTGCCAACATTCCTTCTATTGCTATTGTGTACAAAATAGAGCTCTGTGAAACATGGGGGATAGTTGGGCAGATATCATATTGTCCCCAACTCCATTTTCAGTGTGATGTCTTGTAAGATCAAGATTATGGGAGGACACATTCAAGTTCTTTACCCTCCCCATAATACACATATTTCCTCTCCTTCTTATCCTACCACATAATGAGATAATAAGAAACTGTTTAATAACATTAGTTGTTTTGATCTTTTGGCCTCCTGTGGATATACTTACCAACGGGTCAAAGACAAACATTCTCTCCTCTTCCATTCTAACCACCTAAGGATGGTTAGAGCAGAGGATGGCTTGGCTTAGATTGTTGCTTTGACTATAATTGGAGAGAGAAGTATAGTTTAGGGAGGAAGATGTCTTTACATATGAAAGGGCATTTATGGCTTTTGATACATATCTGAGCCTTTTGTCTTGTTTTGGTTGATCTATAATCTGAAACACATGGCATGAACACTGAGTTCCCTCAAATTCCAAATAGTAAATTGCTCTAAGCTCTAGTTTTTACTCTAATTTCTCTTCTGTGGGTAAAAATATAAAAAAAAAAATGAATGCATAGGCTCATATTTTTCTATTATACTTGTATAAGCTTTAATACTTTGAAAATTACTCTTACTAATCTATTCTTTTCAATACAGATTATTCAGAATTTCTAGAAGAATGCCAAAAAATGAGACTGGCACAAATTCATATATGTTCGTGATTTGAATGTCACTAGTGTTTTATCATTATGTAGGAATCAAAATATTAATCCTTTTACAAAAGGGAAATAACATTTATGAGAGTTGTAATCCACAAACTGAGACAGCCATTGTCCTTTTTCTTCTTAGTACATATACAGCTAGATAGATATTCAAAAATTACTGTTGTTGGTAGAGTGGCAGACTGTTTGGGGAGGGTGAGATTACAGCATCAATGTTCACACCCATAAAAATAGGAAAGGAATCTGTAGTATTTTCTTCATATTACCTTGTATTAATGAATGAAATTTTCATATAACTTACTTATGTGTATTTCTACCATGTATCTAGCCTATCACTTTTGCATGAGTATTTGGCTAGCTCCCTAAAGTGAATTTGATAGCTTTCCACTGAAAATTTGCTTTGATTATGTTCTTTAAATACATTAAATTGACACTTGCAAGTAGGTCACTATTTTACTGATCACAAATTGCTTTAGTCAGAAGGTCAATTAGTAGAGAAATGGAACCTTTAAAATATTTAAATATACAATGAATGGATTAAAGAATATGTGTTTAGAAGCAGACAGAAGCAATCACTCTTGCACATAAACATTTCACCAAGAAAAGATTGCTTATATATTTGTTATTGACTTTGTAAAAGAAGAAAAAAATTCTGTTCAGTTCTGAAGGGACTTGGGCCACAAAAGCCTAATTTGAAGAGATAGCAAGTTATACCAAACCGCAGCTGAATACAAATACCCTATTTAGCATGTACATCAGGAATTAGCAACATTTAGAATTTTCAAGACAATAGTATAACTGGCTTGAACTTATTGAAACTAAGGCACAAAGAATGAAAACCAAGCCCAAATTTACTCACTCAGCAAACAGCTAGAGAGTGACTATTAGGAGGTCAGGTACAAAGCTAGGTATTAGTTTATATGCATAAAAAAGAGGATAATTATCAGATCTTTAATAAAACAATATAAATAACTGCTGAGTTCTCACAAACGTAGTGATTGCTAATGGTCGTCAGGGTAGAGAGATGAGTTCGCGTATAACATGTGCACAATGTTTCAAAAGAAAACTGTGATCAGGGTCAGATGCGCATCTGCCTCACTTATCTGCTAACATCCTTGTCAATCAAGAGAAAAACAGAAAGAGCGAGTGTGAGAGAAAGACGAAGATGGAGACAGAGACAGCAACAGAGACAAAGACAGACATAGCAGAGAGAACAAGGAAGTGTCAAACTCAAAGTTACTCTGCAAAGTTACCTTGCGTTATTATTCCACACCTAAAATCTTACATGTTATTCCACAGGAACAACTTATCATATTTAATAAATGAGGGACTAATGACCAATACAGTATCAAACGTGCAGACTATGCAAACTTTGCTAATACCATTCTCTGTAGTTTGAAACACTGTATACATGCTTCAAAATCTGATTCAAATCTGCACCTACTTTCGTGGATGGCTTCTGAGGACCACATATTAAAGAAAAGAATTGCAGCTAGCATTTGTGGATCACCACCTACATGTCCAGTGTTAGGCTAACTTCATTAAAAATGACATCTATTAGAGTTCACATAATAGTTCTTTCCCTCAAATATTGTCTCTTATTATATAGTTCAAAAACAGGTGAGCCAAACATATTGCCTGAAGTCATTGACTAGTAAACAGCAGAGTCTGAGTTTAATTCTATGTTTTACTGGGTAAATTATCCTACTTATTCCCTAAACAAAAAACAATATTTCCTCCAAAACTCCATTCCATTTTGTTGATATGCCAAAAAGGTCCTTAACGTATGCTGGATATTTTACATAGCAACACAGAACTTGGCACTTGGCAAGCTCTATTAAATTTGATGCAAATGTATTTGTATAACTTACAGGAAACCAGGTAGGTATATGTCACAGTCAGCAAATGGTAAGAGACAAGGGTATCATTGAATTTCTGCCTGTCAGGCAGACTAGGGAATAAGATTAGAGGAATAAATAAAATGTGCCTATTTCAAAAGTATTTTTATAACTAAGAGAATGCAATTTTCTTTTGCAATATTTTCCAATGCTTGGCTATCTTTGGAGACTTTTTTTTTTTCCTTTAAAGGCTTAATTTGAAAAATTCCATCAGAAAAAAAGTTACTGCTGGCAAGACAGGGCACTTGTGTATGAATGTGGGCTACCCTATTAATCACTGGCAAAGATATTTACTAAAGCGTGTGGCTCATATAGGGCAACAGAGCCAATTTAGCCCTCTCTTAGAGGAAAAAATTCCACATTAGGCACCAAAAGCAACCCCAGGAGATGACAATTACAAGCTAATAGGATTATTTATTTTTGTGTTTATATTTTCAGCTGAAAAAATACATTAACCACAAAGGGAAACTTCAAGAGAGTGTATAGGAGCTAAAAGAAGAGTTTCTTTTTCTGATTTTATAAACCAGGGCAGGAACTAAACAAAAAGTGTGACTCAAGTATAACTACACCAAGGTAAATTCAGGGGAGGTGACCATCTTAATGTTTTATGAACTTTTCTCTCCTTGCTGAGACAAAATACCCAACATGCAAAGTAAAAGGAGGAAAGTTTTATTGGCTCACAGTTTGTAGAGGTTTCAGTTCATAATTGTTTGGCTCCGAGGCAGGGTGGTGTGGCAGACAGGCATCACCAAGGAGAAACAGACCAAAGTGGGCAGAAGGTAACAAAAAAACAAGCAAGGTGTGGTTAATAGCATCTTCCTGCCCCTTAAACTTAACCAGACTACTGGGTATCAAACCAAGAGTGGCCAAACCAATCAGTGGATTGATTTAGTACCACCCACCCTTAGTCCTAGCACCCTTAACCCTAGTGCTGTACTATGAATCAAATTTACACTCTAGACTTAGCCACCTCGGAAAAAGCCCCGCTTATGACTACATGAGGTTTTGGGAGGACATCTAGTCACAATCCATAAGACTTAGTAAGAACTTATTTAGAGAAAGTGCCTTTGAATCTAAGCTTAATTGGAAATATCATAAAAACATTTCAAAACTGGGTGTTTTGCTCTCAGTTCAGAAATTAGCAAATGGTAGTCAGGTGTGGTGCTCAAACTTCTAATTCCAGCATCCAGGATCCTGATGCAGGAGGATAACTATGAGTTCAAGACCAACCTGGGCTACATAGAGGGTCCAAAGTCAGTCAAACCTGCATAGAGACACCTTGTCTCAAACAACAACAAAAAAGGGAAGAAATTAACAAATGTTGACTGAGAACAAATGTTTTGCATTGAGCTAGGTAGCAAGGATCTATGGATGGAAAGCTAAGTCAATCTTCAGCTCCAGAACTGACAAATGAGAAAGTACTTTAATTCACTGCAGCATATTTACAACCACCAAGAAACGGAAACAGTCTAAATGTCCCCCCTGGTGAGTAGATAAACACATTATAATATATTAATACAAAACAATAAATGTCATATACATAAAGGAATCTTACCCTTAACAAAGAAGGAAATCCTACCATATGCAATTTGGATAACAGTATATTAAGTGAAATGAGGCAGATTCAGAATGACAAGTCTCACAAACTATCACTTGTAGACAATGTCAAATGGTTGAACTTAAACAGAATGTAGAATGGTAGTTGCTAAGTGCTAGAAGTAGAGGAATTAGGAAGATATTAGTCAAAGGGTATGCATTTTCAGTATGTGTTAAGGCTTTAATATACAGCACAGTAATTATATCTAATAATTATGTGCTGTGTACTGAAATCTGCCAGGGGAATAGATCTTAAGTGTTCTCAACACATTTACAAATAAACACAAATACCAAGTATGTCAGGTGAGGGCTATATTAATTAGTTTGATTGTAGAATCATTATACAAAGCATGCTTATGTTGAAACATCATGTTGAACAATTTAAATATATACAAAGTCTATTTGGCAATCATGCCTCAATTTTAAAAAAGCACATTAGCTGAATCTTTATTACTCATGAAATAAAACTGAATAAAGTTTTATAGCAAAAATAATAAAATGAACAAATCAAAAATGTGCTATGAGGAGAGTAGCAGTTTTAGAACATATACTGGGCATTAGCATTTCAATGGGCCTTACAATACCATAAAGATTAAGAACATGGCTTTTAGAGGCCAATCAAAGGCCGGCCTCATAATTTGGTAGCTACATGGGAATACCATACATCACTATTTTTTTCTGTAAAATATGATTAGTGCTACTTATATCATAAGGCGTTTTAGCTGCCTAATGTTCTAATGGTAATAATATTTAATATCATTCATCCCAGTCCCTGAGACATAGAAGATAATAAATGGTGTAGTACTCATTGTCTTCACTGTTATTTATGTACCAGGATAGACTGACACTAGGCTGTCCTTGAGAAAGGGATATGACAGCAGAAGTGCAGAAAAAATCTTTCTAAACAGTATAATTGCAACCTAAGAATATGAAGGGAAAAATCAAGTTTGAGAGACTTTGCAAAGCTAAAATTATCAAATAAAGAAAGCACAGAAATAAGGGATCTGATCAGTAGCCCCCACCTTCTTCCATGTCTATTTTTCCTATGAAATTTGTTTATGTGTTTATGTTTGTAGCCAATGAGCAAAGTTCTCTCATCATGGAATGAGAATGACTGGAGAACTGGATGCTGTGTATACATAGAGTATTAGGGATTAACTTTGTGTCTCTGTTCACCTCTCCATCCCTTGTTCTGTTCACATCATAGGCTTCTTTACAAATACTCCAGTAATAAACTTCCCTCAGTGGCTGTTTGGATGGGCCATCATTTTTTCTGTGAAAGCGTGGGTAGATGAAATAACAAACACTGCCTCCCAAGTTAGCTAGCAGTAGGAGAGTACTTTATTCTGGATCTTCTTCTTTTGTTTGCATTTGTTATTTTCATGGATTATTTGCACCCTCTTCTCAACACAATGGTTCACATCAAGTAACTATGAACTGCTCATTTCATTAAATACAAGAGATGACTTCACAGACAGGTAGAAATTCTGTAAGTAACATATTTGAGGGCAACATGAGTGATGAGTTGCTGATATTTCTTTCAATTTGTAATCTATCCTTGGAATCACATTTAACTAGTAGTGACTAAGGAGGGATGTCTCTCCAAAGAACTGAAAGTACCCAGAGTAACTCAACAACTCCAAAACATTTTATAACATTTTCCTTACGTGTCTCCCACTAAATTTAACTTAAATTTGTGAAAATATTAAGTTCTTCTTAGTTCCAAGATTATTATCATCATCTAACATTGAATCTAACATTATCATCATTGAACATTATTGTATATGATAGAATGCCAAAGAACATAAGCAAAGCAAGTGGTCTAAGAGTGGTATTGCACATGTTAGTGTGCTGAGCAACATAAAGACTGCTTTGAGAATGTTCTAATCATCACAGTGCCTACACCAAGCTTGTGGCGCAAGTCTCATACTCTATCTGAAAACTCTGTGTACCACATAGGACAGAATTTAAAGGTATGCTTGAAAATCCAAGGCACTGGGCAGATGACACTTCTCCTACAGTGCAGCTTGTAGTGAGCATGGAGGCACACTTCCTGGTGGACAATTCCAGACATCTCTTCATAGGTAATGACTTATGTACCTACTGGTGATAAATGCTTCAGTTAGGAAGACTTGGTTTTGAGTTTTAATTCTTTTCTATTAGATATCTCATGATTTTGAGAAATATATATATTGATTTTACTACACAAACACTCACACACTTACACACACTCACTCTGTATTATTCAGCTTCCGTATTGATGGAATAAAGTACCTGCCAACTGTAAATTAAAGAGGAGAGATTTTATTGGCTACACCCTTTAGTGAGTTCCACCCATGGTCAGCTTGTTACGAGGCAGAAATGGCATGGTAGAAGAAAGTTACTCAATCCACGGCAGTTTCAAAAGCGATACAATGGAAGAGGTAAAGAAAGAAAGCTACTTTCCAAAGGCAAACTTCTTCCTAATAAGGTATCTACCTCCCACATTTAACTCTACACTAACCAGTGTATTAATTCAAGGATGAGTACGGTGTCTCTGCTATCCACACATCTATCTAGACTTCCATCTTTGAACATAAGAGGACTTCAGGGGACATTTGAGATTCAACTCATACCACACACACTCACACACATATATATCCTGTATAAAAAAGTTCTTAGAATTTCATTTTAAGATAACAAAGCACTCAATCATTGAAAGTTGTTATTATTTTAGGCATATTTTTGAAAAACTGAAACATACACCTTTGATCACTTGACAGCATTTTACCCTTTCCCTTATGATGTTATATAAGCCTGAATTTCTGTTTCATAAATCTTAAATGTCATTTTTCCTCCAAAAAAATATTATTATGTGAGAAAGCAAAACTTCAAATCATCACTCCTAGGAGATGCCTATTGCTTTTGTACATTTATATTACATCCCTTTGATATTATAAGAAATTTGATGAACAGGAAAATACAAATAAATTCAGCACTTAATACATAGAGATAGAAACGTGTTTATCTAGGAAATGTTTTATCATGGTCTTATTTTGGTCCTGCATGGATGCTGAGGAGGCAAGCACTAGACATTGACAATAAAAAAATATATTATATAATCCATTCAGATCACTTTAGCATCTAACTGAACCAATAATACAGGATGAGGGTAACTGGTGCCATCACTCAAAATATTTGAAGAGGGTGCACAATATCAATTCTTCTTTTGAAAGACAATTGATTCCACATATTTCATTGAGGTTGTAGTATACCCACCCTCAAGCCTGGAAAAATAAAGCATGCTTGAATGAATAGTTGAAGTAATCTATAAAATAATTGCCATAAATTTGTAAGTGAAGTTAATGAAGGAGGAATATAAGCAGGAAAAGTGCAGGATTTTACACAGTTAAAATAAATGAAGATAACTAGGTACAATAAATACATAGTACTTAAGCTTTCATCATTGATAACATGTTTACTTTATAAAGAAACAAATATTGAAATTCTTTTGATTGGCATGTACTCTCCTGAAAGATATCTGTGAAACCTGTAATCAGTGTTGACTTTTTCTTCTGAAATATATAATCAATCTATCTCATTTGTATCTCAATAATATAGACTTGGCTAATCTGGAGTCACGTTTATGTTTCCTGTGTTATAATGATTATGCCGGTGTCAATCAGATCTAGGATCCATGTCATCCTTTGGTGAAGAAAATTACAGTAGTTTTTGCATTTATGTGATGGAATGAGATAGTCCATGCCTGAGCTTCTTACACTCACTTCGTGTAAAAATTTTTCTTGATGAATGTTTTAACATGTTTATACTTTTAGAATATTACTGGGAGTCTTCTTATTCTTACGATATCAACAGAGAGCCATTCACCAAGGAGTCACAAGTGTGGGATGTATTTCTCAGCAACTGGCTATGTACACAGTGCACTTTCCTGTTTCACATTTAAATTTACAGAGGAAGTCTGCCCCATGGAAGGGTAAAGGAAACCTTGTTTATAATTATTCCCATATTCAAGATACAAAACTATGAGAAGTAAGATTTGAATAAAATGACTGTGTCTTTCTTTTCTTAAGCATCTTGGAGTAAAATTACTCTTCTGTAACATCTCTAGAGTTAAGGGATTATTTTTAAAGTTTTATATCATAATGGTAAATAGGAGTCATCAAGTATATTTTTAACTCTTAATAAGAAATGCAAGAGGATATCAGGTTTGATGTTCTCCATATATTAGTAAAGATTTTAACAAATGCCTCATAGAATTTGATGGGGTTTTGCCCATACAAAATTCTGCCCAGTCATCATGGTGGTGATCCAGCATGGTATGGGGCCCAGAAAGGCAATTTGTCCCACCTAGACTGGCTTCCACCTTCTTCTTCCAGCTACCTGACTGTTACTTCCCGTTTTTCTTTTGAGCATGCGCATCCACGCTTTACACTTGATGCCTATAATGTCACTTAAACTGCCCCCATCAGTTTCAACTCCGGCCCAGTCCAATATACTCTTTGTGCCTGGCTCCCTCTGGTAGAGGGTCCTTGTGTCTCTTAGCTGTCCTCCTGTACCTTTTTACTTTTGTTTCATCTCTCACTAGTGCCAAACCTTACATAATTTATCTAAAAACATTCTTTGCATTAGTTGCATGGGTCGGGATTATTATCTTTAATTTATAGGTAGTTGGAATTTAAACAGTTTCTCCAAACTTTTCTAAATCTTTGCTATATAAAATTGGGTTCCTATAGAGAACCCAGAGCCAAGAATTATTTTAGAACATCATCCTTCAATGAACAGGGTAAAGAGTATATAGAAAGCCATCTGTGTGCTTTCATATGCAGTGAGGTTTATTTAGAATAATAGTGGGCACACATATGTAATAAAGGCTAACTTGTATCATGTTACCTAGTTTTAGAAACAACAAAATTAAGTGGAATTTTATTAGGCTATTGAAGCCTATAAGTGATTCATTCAGCATCACTGAAAAAATAGATATTGCTAAATGAATACAATAAGAAATACTAAAGAGGGTAAAATTTTTAAAAATACAGTTACTAAAGTAAAAAATATGGCATGAATTTACTCAACCCACAGTTCAGACTTCCCTACCTAATAAGTGTTTTTGGATTGCTTTTTCATTGTTTAAGTTAAAACCATTATTTGGCACATGAGAATCAAAAATACAATGGTTGTTCCATATTTGCATTGATACCTAGACAAAGAAATCCACCATCATTAAAAGAGAAAGAAAGTATGCACTTTTCCCAATGTCCAACACAGTATTAATTTAAAATTAGACACAGTGAACCATCTTGAAAAAATGTTATTCCAGTGATAGAAAAACTAACTTATATAACAAAATTGGTACCAGAAAAGCAGGGTCATTTTTATTACTATATCTGCTCATGTTGTTCAGAAGCCTTTGGAACTTGGGGAAGAGAGGGAGGAATTAGCGGGAAGAGTTTGGAAAGTTTAGGAGATACAAACTAGAGAAGCCCTAGAATATTTCAAGAAGATTGGTGGGAGCTCATAAGCCCATCATGTTGAGGTGAATATGGATAGTAAGAAAAGTGCATTTCAGAAAATGGCTATAATCCACCCACCTCAGGCTCAAGGAGGTAAAAACTGTAACTGATTTGAAAGACTTTAGTTTGGAAAGAACATCCCAGAGTGCCCCAGTCGTACAGGGTCAACTTGGAGAGTGTTTCTCAAAGGTCAGCCTTAGAGGCCATTGCAGCTATGTTCCAAGGGGTCCTTACTACTCCTCAAGTTAGTGGCAAACACTTGGTGCTGGCTATATAGGCATGCAGAATGTAAGAATTATATGGTTAGGGAGGTTTTCACCATGGTTCCCAGGGAAGGCCCAGGATTACATACAATAAACCCATGATAGGATGATGAGTGAATCTAATAAAATAAAGCAGGAGGAAGTTGAAAGATCCAGGGATGAGGAACATCTGTTGAGGAAGGCTACATCAGTGAAGTGAGACAGGCCTTGCACTGGCAAAGCCCAGGGGTAAGACTCCTCAAGCAAGTTGTTTGGTTCACATCTGGCCACCACATGCCCTGAGAGTTACAGGATTTAATGTTTGTCCTACTGGATTTGGGTCTTGCTTTATTCATGCTGCATTCTACTGCCTATTCCTCCATTTATAATAGGAATGTTTACCCTATGCAATTGTATGTTGTAAATACTTAATTTTTGTTTTGATTTTTACAGTGTTTCCCAGCTGAAAGAATGCCTGGAAAGTCAGACTGGGTTTGACTTTCTGAGCAAAGTTGGAACTGTTAAGACTTTGGTGTCTCCTAATTATGGACTAAAGACATTTTACAAAATTATATCGACGTGAGTCTTTGGGAGCACAGCAGAGGAATGTGATAGTTGAGATCTAAAATGTGCCCCAGACGTCTCATGTGTTCAGAGATGGAGCTTTTGGAAGGTGATTCAACTTCATGGGTGGTATGCTCATGAATGGATTAATCGATTCTGATGTGTAGATTAATATGCTGTTAGGAAGATGGATCCTGTTTGGTAGAGAGGTATCAGTGGAGCCACCACCTCCAAGGGTCTATTTTTGTCTTAGACCCCTACCTATGTCACACTGTCTGCTTCCTTTTCACCATACACTGAGCCGCTTTGCTCCACCATTCTTTCTACCATGCTATTTCTACCTTGGATCCAGTCAACCATGGGAGGAAACCTCTAAAACTGGGAGCCCAAGGGTAAGACTCCTTGTTAAGAGTTACATTAAATCCTGTAACTCTCAGGGCATGTGGTGGCCAGATGTGAACCAAACAACTTGCTTCAGGAGTCTTACCCTTGGGCTTTGCCAAATAAAACTCTACTTTAAATGGGGTGCTAGGTATTTTTGCCTAGTGATGGGAAAGTCACAAATATAGCATTGATATGTAGGGAGAGAAAAATCCTCTGTCCCCAAAGAGTAAGGAAAGCATGGGCTTTTCCCAATGGTCCAGAACATTCTTGGCCATCTTGGGAAACGTGTCCTTACACTTAGTAATTGTTGTCTGTTAAAAACCTAAACACTGTTATTTTACTTCTAACAATATGCATTTTTGACGTTATCTTAAAAGAAAGAAAAATAATCTCAAGAAAAGCATGCATACAGCAAAAAAGTTTCATAACACTCCTTTGCACTTTAGGAGGGAGCTTCCCTTTGTAGGATACACTAAAAATACAAGAACCAGAAGCCTAGAGAAATGCCTGCTTTACCACATTCCTTTCGTGTGAATGATAAATGGAAAAGTAGACTTTTTCATCCCAGGACAAGAGGTACAAATTTCATTATTTTCAGCAGTAAGATAAAGATTTCACACAGGCTATCACCCACAAACATCGCTGCACATAAGAGCAAGAGACTGTCCTACATCCCATAGAGCACTCATTTTCCCTTTTCTTTGAAAAAATGCCACCTGTAAGTACAACCTTCCTCTTTCTAGAATAAAAAATCAGAAGCTAAGTAAATTATCAAGTGAGTACTACTCACTTGATATACTCAAGGACCAGTAGAAATAGATGATCTGAACGTCATGCCGTTCCTAAAGCATGTCCCTGGCACTGCCAAAGAGATCACTTCTGAATTTGTGTAACTATCCAAATATGTAGAATAAATTTTGTTAAATCTTAAATGCTTGAAGCATTAAGTAGATACTTTATGAATATTTTTATTTCCATTGCTTATTCTTTTTAAATATCTTTCCGTTTTGGATAACCTACCATATTTCCTCAAAAATATGACCAGGTTTTATATGAATTTGTGCTTGAAAAGACACAAGAGGGCTTATTTTCAAGGGAATGTCTTATTTTTCAATGTACAACAATCTACATTTATTCATACTCAACAATCTACACTTATTAATTTATTCATGTAAAAATTGACTTTTAATCAAATGCAGTCAGATCATCTTCTTCTGAGACACTATCATAATCTCGTATGTCCCTTGTGCACTGCATAGGAGGTACTAAATGCGTCTTTCTGCCTGACAATCTTAACTAGGGCTTGTTTTTGTGTTGGGGCTTACATTACCATCATGCTGAACAATCATACTAGGACCTATTTTCCAGTTAGGTCTTATTTTCCGGGAAAGGGGGTAGGTTAATATAGAAAAGACACACACTAGTTTGGTTATATAAAAGTCAAATATTGAATTCATTTTAACCTTTTATTAAGTAGCTGCCACAGGGAAAATTTCACCATGCTGCAAGTCCAGCCTAGCAACGTGTACACATGGTTTGTGTGTATGATCTACCATTGTATAGTTCAATATAAATAAAATTCACACAAATTAAATATACAGAGGTATGATGGATAAAAGTTCCTCCCATACCAAAGTTTATCCACCTTAATTAGGAAGTATTCACAAATGAGTAAGGTATTCTCATGCTTCACTGGCCTAGATATGTGTATGGATACAGAGAAATAGATTTTTTTTTATGGATTTGTGTTGTTAATATTTGATTCATAGTTTACATCTAGATTATTGCAGATAGCAGATTGTGATTTTTCTTCTCTTGTCCTTGTCAGGCTTTGGATGGAAAGGTCATTCTGGGCTCATAAAAAATGGATAGAAATGTCCACTGCATTGCTCTTTTCAAAAAAATGTTTGAGTAAATTGTACTATTTCTTCCTTCTTTGTCTGAAATATTGAAATATACATTCCTATTTCACTTTCGGTAATTTGGTTTAAAAATGTTTCTGATTTATGTAATGAATTTAAGGCATTCAGAGTTTTTATTTTGTTGCTGTTGTTATTTCTGGGGTTTTTGTTGTTTTTGTTTTTGTTATGTTTGGTTGGGTTTGGTTTGGGATGTTTTAGAATGAGCCCAGGGCCTTGGCAAAAGGTACAGATATCCCCAAACTTTTGTTTCACTCATTCATTCATTCATTCATTCATTCATTCATTCATTCAATGAGATAGGAACTGAGCTGCTAAGCTGCCTCGGCATAGCTCAAAATGGAATCCTCCTATCTCAGCCTCCCAGAGTGCTGGAATTCTGTCTTTGTTACTTTTCTCTCGTTGCTGAGACAAAATACACAATGGCTAAAATGAAGCAAGGAAAGGTTTATTTAGCTTACAGTTTGTGGAAGTATTAGTCCATACTTGGCTGGCTCCAAGGCAGAGAGGCACATGGCAGAGGGCAACAGTTCATGGCAGGGGAACAGCAAAGCAACAAGAGCAAAAGGGAAGAGTGGCAGAGAACAGTAAGCCTCTTGCTCTCCCTTACTTTGTAAGCAGGCTACCCCCACCCAGGGGGGAGTGTAGCACTCACACCGTCGGCATGCCCTCCTCTTGCACAACCTCAGGACAAATGCACAGTAAGCACCCGGGCTCACTGCTGAGTCACATAGTTAACCTATAGTGAACAATGTCCCAGAAGGGTAAGGACATGTCCTTTTCACCCCAAGACTCAGAACTGCTGAGTCACTTAGCAAAACCTCTAGTCTCCCCAAGCTGACACAATGTATCAAGCATAACAGATTATAATACCCACCTTCCTGTTCAGCCAGGTCTTTCATTTCTTTTAGCATATTTTAGTATCTTGTTTTTAAAGAATTGTTTCCATCTGCCTTGTAGAATTTATTACCATGAAGCAATTCATAGCATTTCTTTACTATCCTTTAATGTTGCAGGATCAGTAATACTATTTTTACTGCTATTCTTATTTGTAATTTATTCCTTTTTTCTCTGGAGCCTAATTTTGTAGCTGTCTTCCAAAGATCTGGCTTCTACCATTCCTAACTTGCTTTATTATTTGTACTTTCAAATACATTCATTTTCACTCTTAATTAGTCTTTTTGTTTTATTATTTTGGGGTTTACTTTATGTTCTTTTGATTTTATGAGGTGAAAGCATAGGTCATTGTTTTTATGCCTTTCTTTTTTCTTATTTGGTCATTTAAAGTTATTACTTTTCTTTTGCACATTGCTATTGACACAGATCACAGATTTTGGTTTGTTGGCCTTTTTCATTTATGTTTAATTGAAAATATTTACACCTTTAAATAACACTGTTTGACTCATGGGTCATTTAGAAATGTATTTGATTTGCAAATATCTAAAACTTTTGTGAATATGTAAACATTATTGACTTCTCAATTAAATGATTAGACAGTGTTGTTTATGTGATTTGAAACTTTTCTAATTTATTGAATTTTTTTATGTTCAAGAATATGGCCAGGCATGGTGGCTCATGCCTGTAATCCCAGGACTTGGAGGCAGAGGCAGAAAAATGGCTATGAGTTTGAGTCCAGCCCCTGTCTCAAACAAAACAGAGCACAATAAAATAAAACAAAATACCAACAAACAAACCAAGAATATGGTGTAAAAGCATTTAACAGACATGAGAGAAGTATTTTCTCTGTGGATTTTGATTAGGATATTCTGTACATGTCAATTAGGTCAAGCAGGTTGATACTGTGGTCTAATTCTTTTGTATACTCATTTTTATTCACAAACTAGTTCTATTAATTATTAAAACAAGGTGTCAAAATATCCAGCTATCTTTGATGGTTTATCTGTTTTCCCCATAGCTCTGAAACCTGCTTAGTGAATCTTGATTACCTACTATCAGGTAAAACTGCATTCACAACTGTAATGTCTTTCTGATGAATTGCTTCTTGCATCAATATGAAATTTTTTCTCTTAATATCTATTGTCATGAAGTCTACTTTGATGTTAATGTAGCTGTATAAAGTTTTAAGTTTCTATTTTTAGTGTATGGAAAGATTATTTTTCAATTCTTTTAATTGAACTGTATCTTAATTCTTAAATATGAGACCAGCTTCCTACAGAAGTAAACAGGATCCCCTCCCTTTTCACAGCATA
Organism: Chinchilla lanigera; assembly: GCF_000276665.1. Lineage (NCBI taxonomy): Eukaryota > Metazoa > Chordata > Mammalia > Rodentia > Chinchillidae > Chinchilla > Chinchilla lanigera. The sequence goes on along the minus strand of NW_004955433.1, from coordinate 21,201,886 downwards.
ACAAACTTTGCATTTCATTTTGGGAATTTTTTAGTTCAATCATTTCTAATGAAATCACTGATATATCTGAGTTTAAATGAAAAAGTATTTTCAACTTATCACTTTTGATTTTGCTCATCTGTTGCTTCTTTAATGGTTTGTTTGTATTTACTAAAAGTTTTTAGTTGTTCCTTCCCTTTGAGCAATTTCTTTCCCTTTCACAATATCTACTGTATATTTTGAGTTTTATTTACTCTTTCAGGTTCTTACACTAGGGAGATGATTTGATGTTTACACATGTGGGTCTGCTTTATTTAATTTATGAGTATGGTCTCTAGTTATATCCATTTACCTATAAAAGTCTCATTTATCTTTTTTATAGCTGAGTAATATTCCACTGTATAAAATATCACATTGGTTTTAACCATTCTACACACTGATGGGCATTTAGGTTGTTTCCAAGATCTAGCTATGACAAATTGTGCTGCTATAAATCTTGCATTCTTACATCTGGAAATCTGAGAAGCTTAGTTGAAGATAATATATAATATAATAACCATTGTTAATTCCTGTCATCTTGTTTTGACATCCTGTATTGATTTTTTATTGTTTTTGTGTTGTTTTGTTTTGTATTTGTTGTTGTTTTGTCCTCATACTGTTTTCTCTTTAAAATTAAAAAAAAGTTTTTAGTGATTGTTTTATTTCCTCCATTGGCTTCTTATAACTAGCAATAATGTATTTTTAACTCATTAGAGTCTTTTGCAACCTTTGATGTTTTATTCTTCTTCTTGACATTTGCCATTTGCTGCCTCACATTTCACAATATCACAGTGTGACAACAGGATAATTTAATGTGCCCATTCAACACTACCTTTTTCTCCTCACAATGGGTTCATATTATAATCCCTCATTTGTGTTATTTAGCTTTACTTTGAGGGGTCAATTATCTTTTAAATAAATTAAAAGAGAGCAAACATCTCATGTTCTATTTACCCATTTCCTTACAATTCTCAGATAACATAATAAGACAAATAGATTTAAAAATACTAAGTCTTAGGAGAGTGTTGTATATTTGACTGACTAAGGCATACAACAGTTGAGAATCTGATCTTTGAGAGCATAGGAAAACTAAGTTTGATTTTAAAGAAATGCAATTATATACCTCCTCCAAGCAGATTAACATATAGTTTTCATGAAGGCTCAAGTAGTGCCAAAAAGAATTTCTTCAAGCATGTGGGAGAAATCGTATGAACAATTAAATGTCTATATCTTGTACTATGAATAACTAATTTAAAGATAACAATAATCAGTGTATTAACCATTATTACTCTCCTATTATCTTGTTTTGAATTATTTTCTCCTAAAATAAAATTTAAAGAAATAATGTGGAAGAAAATCATGAATATAGAAAAATAAAGGTTCTCATGGCTATAAATTAACAAAAGCACAAAACTTATTTTAAGCTCTGGAAAATATTTTAAAGGTTAATACACTGGAGTATTTCAGGGATGAGAAGAAAAACAATATGATGATATTAAATATATAGACAAATTTACAGAAAACTCATTAAGAATTTTAAATATGTTTATGGTATGTTAAAATGTCATACAATTTCATCCTTATAATGATTTTGTAAGTTAGGTTTATTTATCAACATTATATTGGTAGAAAACAATACAAAAGTATAGATTATTTATACCAGCTGTAATTAGGTAAATTTGGATCAAGACACATTTCTGATTCCAAAAACTGCTTGATTAAGATTAAGTTGCTATTCTCAATTACTAAATTTTCATAGCAGGAAGCCCAAATAGGTATTTAAATATTTATTTTGAAAGTTAAATAATTTTGAATTATTTAAAAGATAATCTTGACTCAATTTTAATGATAATCACCAATAATAATGAAATTAAATATAGAAATAAAATTCAAGATAAGGAAGATTTTGGTAAAAGGCAAACAAAGAGAACAAGCAGTGAATATATAAAATTAATTGAAAATAGTAAAATATTCAATGAAAATCATACCTAAGTGAAAAATAACAAGTGTATCAACTATAACTTTTTAAAAATCAATTTAAGTTGCTCAAAATATAAGATTTTTAGATATTATTAAAATTTTTATTCAAAGTTACTTGACATAAACTCAAAGAAAGTATAATAAAAAGTACAATAGATCTTAAATGTTACAGAAACTATTTTAGGCAACTGAAATAAGAGAAAAATGCTGTAGAATATCTTTTATAAAACATTACCAAATGTGATTAAGCAACATTATTTTGTAAAACTTGAAGAAATCTCATAAAAATATAATAAACATAAAACTCTGTGTGCTTAAAAATAGCATCCCAGCTTTTAAAATTGAAGTATTTAAAATAATGTGATGAGATAACCATTATACATTTTAATAACTCTATATAATACAAGATATATACTGGAATTATTGTTTGTTTAATATATCATAACCACTCCTACTATACATTTAATAAATACTTATTTGACTGATCAATAATGTAAGTACCATCATTAAATGTTTGACATAAATAATAGAATGAAGTGAATTCTTATTCATTGGAAATACTGTTTTAGATACTGGCTTTTCTTTGAAAGAGGCTTCTATGACAATTTAATAGTAAAATATTATTCTTCCCATTATAGTTTTTATATTAAACTGAAAAGTCAAAGAATTTAAATAATATTTAAAATATTAAAAAATCCAGATAGCAAAGTATGGTGGCACAGGGTTGTAAACACAGCATTGTAGCAAGAGGATTATAAATTTAAGATGAACCTTGACAATTTAGCAGCTTAGCTATCTCAAAAAAAACTTTTTTTAAGTTTTGAGGTTACAGCTAGTCCAAAAGTCCTGAGTTCAATCCCCAGTACTGCAAAACATAAACACAAAGTTGATATTGTTGCTTTTTAGGAAATAGCTATTTCCAACGTAAATGATCATTTGTGAAAATGCGTCTCATTTATATTTATGTTAAAAATAATGGAGAACATGCTAAATGTCATAATATTTTTATTATCGATAAAGGACCCATATCCTGTCTGTCTCTGAAATAATGACATTTATCTTAAATTTTTAAACATAAACTCATATAAGATAATTAAGGATAAAACTATAATGAAGGCTATCTAAAAGTATCTAGGGACATAAATATCATCTTTCCTTGATATAAATGTCTTTTCATGTTTTGTCCTTGACAGAAAGAAAAGTAAACTTTATTATTTTCATTGCTGGTCTAAGGAAAGTGGTAGAATATAGTTCTTCCATTTCTTTTATACATGTTAATAGAAATTGATAAACTTTATGTGGCCCAAAAGTAATGTAGGAAATTATAGCCTGCCTCGCAAGCTCAAGGTGGTGAGTTCAATTCCAGGTACTGGAAAAAAACAAAAAAGAAAAAACAAAACAAAGAGAAAAGCTATAACAACAACAAAAATCTATTGTAAAGCTAAGCACTGAAGGAAAATTTTGTAACGAATGTATAGATGCCTCCCCTATAAGCAGTAGTCTTTTATAGATTAGAAATTATCCATAGCTAATTAGTTTAATGGATGACAAACCATATAACAATTTCTGACACATTTAAAAAGATTTACTGATCATTCCTTTGTGTTAGAAATGATCAGTACAATAGAATTTTATGTTTATGTGGCTTGTGATCAGTGCAGTTCCTAATGTTGAAGAGAGGTTATCTTTACTACACAAATATTCTTCCAGGCTTTACCAGACATTATAAGCAACCTGTTATATATGTCATTTCTCCTTTGGGAGCTTAAAGTATGGGGGAGAAATTTTTATGTAGTTAGTGTTGAAAGAAAACCCTTAGACAAATTAAATTTGTAGTTTAGTTGAGCAAAGAAGGATTCACTTACCAGGCAGAACCCTGAATTGAAGCTTCAGAGAATGCCACAGAGCTTGGTGGATAGACATTATTCAGAGACAGAAAAAGAAGGAAGTTCAAGAGCAGCTGGATTGGTTACAGGTTAGTGTTTGCCTTATACGAACAAGATCTGATCAGCTGGTAGCACGTGACTGGCTGTGCCTCAGCTATTTGTAATAAGGATGCACTCTTAAACTGCATGTTGTTTACCTCCCTGGCTGCACTTTGCTATGTTCATAGAAAACTTTAGGATACACTTTACACCAGCCTACTATAAAGCTATGGGCTTCACAAGTTGTTGGATAGTGTTGAGTAATGTGAGAATATCAGCAGAACCAAAGGAAAATGTTGTAATTATGGAGCTGACAGTGAGAGATAAAAGACCAGGACTAGCCATATCATCATGAAAGAAAGTTGGTTTATGACAGGTTAGCTTTAAGATTTTGTTTCAAATTTCTGGTCTTAAACATTCCTATCCTTTGTATTGTTGCTTGGTCATAGACTACTTGTTTAACATAACCAGCTGTTTTATAAAGTAGGCATCATCTGACCGCGTAAGCTAGAGAATGGTACAACCATATGAAAACTGAAAAATAGAGCTTTCTGATTATTGTATGTTAGAATAATCATTCTCTTGAAAAATCTCTTTAGTTATTTAAACCCATTCTGTTGCTTACCTAGTCCTGTAACAGTCTTCTCAGTAAACATTTGCTTAACTTTCTATTCATATTATAATTTTGAATTATGAAGAGTGGTGCCAGTGAAAATCCAATGATGTGCACTGCATATTCTAATGGATGTTTTGCAATACTGAGAAGGATATTGTAAGTTCTTGCATATGTAAATATTGAGCTATTGTAGAAAGCCAAATACACATATTTATATATATGTATATACCTACATATTCTATGCAACCTATAAATTTATAAATATGGATATATATATCTATATACCTACATACGTATGTGTATGTGGATACATATACAAGCATCTCTCTTTCTCCATTTCTCTCTGTCTCTCTCTTTTTGATGCCTTGGTTTATGAATTTAATTTGTTTTATTATTTTGGGGAAGATGGCTGCACTTATGTTTGTGTGGGGAAGATGACTGTGGTCCTGTTTGTCACCCAATGTGGAACAATGTGAAATTTGTGAGTGGAATGCATTGGTTCAGGGACCCAGTTGTTTACAAACAGAAACATTTGTGAATCAAGGTATTTATATATATAAAACCTAATATATTTCCACATACTATCTATATATATATACCAACTATATATCTATACTAACTATAGGTACAGTTGAGAAGGAGGCTAGGTAAATTAGTAATAACTTAAATAATGGTGGTGAAGTTCTTACTAATTAACACATATGAGTTTATTCTGCACCAGATTGTATGTTAAGAACTTACAAAACATTGATTCATTTTTTCATTAACTTTTGGAAGTAGTTTTTAATCATATTTTAGCAAAGGAAGGAAGCAGAGTAGAGAGTGGCTGTAAGTAAATTTTCCAGATTGCTAAATTGCAGAGGCTGCATGGATCTGGTCTGCATGATTCCATGGCCTGTTGTACCAAGCTACCTGCAATACCATTTTTATGATGCTTTTCCTTAAAATGGATGAGGCAAGAGAAGTGAAAAAAAAATCTATAACTGACAATTCACTTAGATTGCCTAATTATGTGCATTTTTTTTTTTTGATCTGCATTTCCTACCATGTCCCCAGTATCAAGAAATAAAACCTTACCGTATTCTATGCTCTACGCTGGTTACACTGTCCCTTTTGTTTTTTTATTTTTTTATTTTTTCTGGCTCATCAATCCCATTTTGATCCTGCAACTCGTCATTATTCACCTCTAGGCACCATTCTCACAAACTGACCAGATGATTTTCACTCTGCAATCCACAATTCGTGGTCTCACAGGCTCTGATAAGAGAAGCTTGTGGCACACCTCACATAATGATGCTGTTGACCAGGCAGATTCCTCCTTTGTCCTCTAGATGATGTTAATAATACATAAGACTGATGTATGGAATTGGCAGACACAAAAATAGCACAGTTTTCTAGCCTATTATTTCTATTTTTTTTAGAAAAAGCATATAAAATACTTATTCTGAAATATTTAAAATAGAACTACATTCATAAAGCAAATCCAACTTGGCTTGACATGAAAATAAATGAAAGGCGCACCACACGTCTTACAACAACAAGAAAACCTGTCACTGCTGTAATCGCGCTTAGACTCCGTGGATCTAATGACCTCTTGAAGCACAGCTTCAGATTTCCCAAGGCGAAGGGCTCCCCTGAGACAGCAGCAACCAAATGCCCTCAAGTGACATCTCCATAGATCCGCCAGTGCGTGAGTGTGGCAAGTGACTTAATTACTGAATCGACAGAATATCCTTCCCTCAGGTCCCTTTGTAAAATTGTAAGAAGCAATTCTCTTCAAATTTATTCCTGAAATGTGTCATCACTGAACATCTTTTTATTATTTTCACATAAGCAGAGAGATGGGTTCTTTTCCAAATGTGTTTATTTGGGTAGCTTTAAAAAAAATTTATTATCAATTTTGATGCTAGTTTCACTTTGGTGGAAAAAGAAATACTTGACAGTCATCTCTAGAACCAAACTTAGCTGCGTGTGAAAAATTGTAGTTATTCTTCGTAAATAAATATGAATCTGTTTTCTACTGCTCTTAATTCTCTAGATTTATCTTTGTTCTCTTTCCCTTTATGACCATTAAACATTTTTGTCATATATTAATATATTACACATACTCCATTTCAATACTGAGGAGGATATTCGATATACTAAAAAGAGCTCTAAGCATTTTACACATACTAACGTATCTAGTTTACACAACCACCATATAAGGTCAATATGATTCCCATTTTAAATATAAGGAAGTGGGAACAATGGGAAGGTAAATAAATTTTCTAAGTTAAAATAGCTAAAGGCTAAGGTTACTACCAAGGATATTCACTGACAGAGGCTATACTACTCTTATACACTGTGCTCTTTTACTGGTATATAGTAATATCCAAGGAGTAATCCCAATCTCAAGAATTTGATGATTTCTTCTCACATAGAAATGAAAGAGAATAATGTATAGGTATGCACATTTATCTGTAAACATGCTGAAAGAGACAGCCATATTTTGTGAATGTTGGAATGATTAGGGTGCTGAAATAAATGACTGCATTTGGAGCTGTCCCTCTCTCAGTCCTCGAAAACTCAAGCCCACACCATTTGGTAGAATTGGTGTCACTAGGTCTATGTGGTCTCATTACTGACAATCTCCTAAAACACTTAAGCATTCACATTTTTTAAGAAAACCCTGGTAGCTTCCTTTCAAGTTCTTTAAGAAATGTACAGGAATGGATTACATCTTCTTCCAGGCTTGGTATTTCATGCCTGTAATCCTAGTCCTTGGGAGGCTGAGGCAGGAGGATCGTAGTGAGTTTGAGAGCAGCCTGAGCTACAAAGTGAGCTCAAGGCCAGCCTGAACTGCATAGCTACACCCTGCGTCAGAAAGAAAAAAAAAAAAAAAAAAGATTACATCTTCTGAGATGCACTTCCAGGCAAACTCCTGTGTTTCTTCAATACAGTCTGCTTGGGGGAAGACTTTTAAAAGGGCAAGGGCCTTCTTTTGCTGTGACCATCATTACTGAGACCACCCTTATTACTTGTGGATGAATGATTTTTGGACTAGTAAGATAGTGATTATTGAGTGAATAAATAATTTTATGTACATGTATTATCATAATATATATTATATATTAATTAGTCATATATCTATATATATGTCTAACTGTATACCTATATCATCTATCTATCTATCATCTCTCCTCTCCTTTGAGTACTATAAAAATTGTCTTTATCCCATATACTTTTAAACCACTTTGCTGCTAACAATAACAGTCTGATTTTAGTCTGTACTCCCATTCATCAGAAATTTCTCTGCAGGCCAAGCTTCAAATGTGATTTCAAAACATTGGCTGAGGAGTAGGGAGAATTTTGCTTCATCCAGGCACCAGCATCCCACGATTCTTCTGGCCATGACCAGTTTAACCAAGTGGTTAAAGAAATGGAGAAATGAAGGAACAGCTTGAACCAAAGGGAAAAAGTCATTGACATAAGAAGCCCTCCCTTGCTTCCAACTACTAAGGCAAACTGTACACTTAGGATTTTTGTTGCTGTTCCATCACAAGAGGTAATAAAGACCGAAGGTATTGCAGATGACTAGACTGTACCCAAGAATCAACTTTCTTAACAAAGAGATCTGAGATAAATTTATGCCACCTGACATCATCAAAAATAAGAGCGTCATGGGAGGAGTGCCAACCCTGTCAAACAGTATCAAAAATAATCAGTGAGTTGAGTATGTTACTAAAGTTTCCCCGACCTAGGTTGCTGTGGGATAGGAAGATGGAAAAAGTTTAAAAAATTCTTAATTTTGCTTTCATCCATATCATTCTGAATCTAAGTGTTGAGAGATTTTCTGCAGCAGGAGAAAACTAGCCTTTTTCCAACCCCAAGATTAAATCTCAATTGTTACCAACTTTGAAAGGAAAGCCCTATCTTGCTTAAGCAAACAAACATAAACCATGCTTAGCTACGGATGGGCAGAAAGGAAAATAAGCTGTTGTGCCGTCTCTATTGCACTGAATAAATGAGGATCAGAGCAAGCCTCTTCTGGGGACTGACTGCATCGTTCTTGCTTTCTGACTAAACTAAATGGTGGATGTTAATCTGAGAGATTCTGTGTTTAAAATAATTGCTTCAGCATGTTCTGTAATAAGATTATAGTTTAACAAAATGATAGTAGGATAATATGCTATTGTTAAATTATAAAGGCTGTTTAATCGACACTGTCTATGGCAAAGATCTTCTCTAATATTTGAAGGTTAGTAAATATTAGAAGCTCAGCTGAGATTATTATGTAGTAATGCTTCTGCAAACCAAAAGCTCCCATTAAAGCGTGGCGATTACTTCTAATCAGACACTGTGGTGTCGAACCTTCTTTTCTCTGGCTTGGAAATGATGATATGATTATACGATTGACATATTTGTGCCTTTTCTGGAGCTGATCTGCATTTTCAGGATGAAACAATTGGATGCTATTTTTCCAGTTTGGAATAAAATAAATGGCACAAAACCCAGTTCAAAATACAGCACCGCCAGGATTTTTCAAAATCATGCAGACATACTTGTCAGAAGTGATGAAGCAAGTTGTTAACTGCTTGTTAAGTCTTTTTTTTATTTCCTATAGATATCTTCACAAACACAGAATAACAAAATAAAATGTTTTTTTTTTTATATTATATGCCTTGTTGTTTGATCTAAAAAATACAGCCATTGAAGTTATTAAAGAAAAAGGTACAAAGTCTAGGTCTGTGGAAAAACATGGCATGTATGTTCAGGGTAGACAAAAAATAAAGATTTAATTTCTGGTGCTTATGATATCACTACCGAGAAGAGGAGATCAGAATGTGAAATGGATTAACTCATGCTCATTTAAAATATCAGTATTTTAGGCATTTTGAATTCCGTATCACTATCTTAAATTTCATCTTGTCTCCACGTGTTGCCATACTTATTCTCTGCTTCCTTATTAGGCCCTATGCTCCATGAAGGCAGCTAAAAGATTATATTCATTTTTGGGTCTTCAAAATCACAGAATAACAATCATGCACTTGGGAATTTAGCTGTTGTTTGAATTGGTGAATGAATCAGTGGGTGAATGATATTGATGGATTTTGAGTAGTGTGATCCATAGTGAACCCATCATCTGAACTGGGGAAAGGAAAGGAAGACAGAGAGTAGGTAACACTCCTTAGGCCAGCACTGGTGTATTTTTACATTTATTTCATCAACCAATTTCGTTTAAACAGAGCAGATAATATACTTTGGTAATTTTTACCCCTAGAGTCACTTCTCCCTTAGCTTCATTTTTGGGAGGAATCAGTGGATAAATATAGCTTACATCATTTGCCCTGTTGCCCCCTCATACCCCTTCTTCCTCCTTCGTGTCTGTTAAGATTCGCCCTCCCTCTTTCTTATCATCTGGGGAACATACAATGCTTGTCTTTCTTTTTTTTTTTTTTTTTTGGTTTTTTTTCTCCAGTACCGGGAACCGAACTCACGACCTTGGGCTTGCCAGGCAGGTGCTTTTGCCGCTGAGCTAAATCCCCAGTCCCTCAATTTTTGTCTTTCTGAGTCTGGCTTATACTGCTCAATGTGATGGTCTGCAGATCCATTCATTCTCTTCCAAATGACGGAATTTCATTCTATTGTGGTTGAGTAATACTCCTTCGTGTATGTACGCCAGGTTTTCTTTGACCATTCATCTGTTCATGAGCATCTAGACTGGTTCCATATTTTTGGCTATTGTGAGAAAAGCTGTTTTATACAAATCTTTGTGATGATGGGAATGGACTACTTGTGCTGCCCGGTATGGTAACCACTAGCTCCATATGGCTAGTGAGCCTATGACATCAGGAACAGAAGTGTTAATTTTTCAATTTAATTAATATTTAATTTAAAATCACCATATTTGAAGAATGGCTATCATATTGTTGATGCAACCCTACACTTTGGAAAGGCTGTCAACTCCGTAGAAACATTCCAAAAATTTTTCAAAGCGAAAGTGATATTCCTTTTTACTTCTTTATTTCCTAATGCTCCACAGTTCAGATAACTTTTTTGCCCTCATTTGTGACTTGGTCTTTAGTCCATATGTTAAGCCTTCCTTGCTAATGAGACCTTGAGCTGTTGAAGTTTTGTACCTTTGGAGTGCTCCCCAAAGGTAGGCTATATAGGCTATAGTTGTGGTGTCAGATATTTATAGGCTATAGTTGTGGTGTCAAATATTTTCTTTCTTAAAAGATCACAAGCTCGCTGAGCCAGAGTGGGCACTGTTTATGACTGTTTCAGAAATGTCTAATATGTAACAATTGTTTAAGCATTTCTTTCAGAATATACAGAAAGCAAAAACATTCTTTATGACTTTTATCATAATACAGTATCCTGAAATTCTGTAGACTTAAAAGCATTGCTGTTTGGGTGACGATGGTGTCTGTATTCCGGGATTCAGTTGCTCATGAGTTCGACTTTCTTATGTGTTCTGGTGAAGTTAGGGAGTGAATGTCCTCATGTAAACACACTTAAGCAGGAGGAAGCATTGAGTTGGGAACACTCCTTCCTTGGACTTTTCTGGCACAGATCCATGAGTCTTATTGCAAACAGATTTATTTCCCTCTTTCTTTTCTAGTCAACCCTATCATTTCAACTTTTTATTTTTATTTTTCCCCAACAGCTGCAGTTAGTCTTATGACTGTGTTTCTTTCATTAAAGACCTATACTTAACAAAACCTGGGGGTCTCTGTAATTAGCATGTGGAACACAATTTGGAGGAATACTGTGTTTAAAGCGTGCGTCTTTGACACAAAAGAAAAGTTTTTATTGTAAACTGCTTCTTTTGTTAATTTCTTTTTAAGAACTTTATAAGTACAATTTTCACAGCACAGCAGGGTCAAAAAGGATTCTTCTTAGGAAAATGGATGAATGCTGAAAGGAGAGAGGTAGGCACCAATTTGCCAAGGTGTCCCTGTGTTAAATTCAAAAGACTCCTAAGACTATTTCTTCATGGGAGAAATCTTCATTTGGCTTGAAGAGACCAGGAATATCATCTCTCTCTTACCCGAACCCATTTTGATCATGATCAGCAGGTTTTTCTAAGTGATTAGTGGACATCTTTTTTGTGCATGCTGGTACAGCCAGAAAAATCCCACTGGAAAATCCAGTACTATCTGTAAGGTATTATGAGGAGACTGTCACTAATTATATATTGTTAGGCCAACAAGCACCTCACTGAAACAAAACAACAAAGAAGTTAAAAACATATTATCTGGATTTAGGTTTCCTGGGTTAATATCTCAGTTCTGTTGCTTTTTTTGTTCCTGCACAAGATATTTAACTTCTTTTGGTCTAGTTGCTTCATTTGTAAATTAGGAAAGTTTCAAAATAGAAACATAGCTCATTAAATTATATGGGGATCAGATGGTAGATAAAGTGCGTAGCACAGTACCTGACATACCATAAGTGCCAAATAGGCTAATTTTTCCAGAACAATTTAAACATATAATGAACACATTTGAGTCTGGCTCTGGAGGAATGGTATACCCAAACAGAAGAAAAACTAGCAAAAAGTTTGCAGAAACTTTGTGGGAAGTCAATTTTTTCTTCCCACTTTACCAATGGATTTTTCTGCAACCTAGCTATTTTCTTTGGGGGGAATCGCTGGCATTTTCTGGTGTTACTTGCAAAGCACATAAAGTACACCCATTGGGCAAAGATGTTACATGCAAAAAAATGAAAAAAAAAGTTACAAAGTGACATGCATGGGATTTTTGGAGCTCTTTAAAGCTTGCAGTCAGTATAGTCACCTTTCTGTTATGCTAAATTATGCAAAAGTGCTTTAAGGCGAGGAGGCAATGATAATTGAGCTTAAGGCCTGCAGGATGAAAGAGAAGTCACTGGGAGGTTTGTGGTGTTTGAGGCAATGGAGCAGGTTCCTTGTAGACAAGACTGAAGTTTTAAGAACATATGTGGCAAAATGTCTGAGTCCTTACAGGAGAGCTGAGTTGATTTGTTTACTTTTTATTTCTTTTGAAGTTTACCATGTCGCCATGTCAATCACACATCTTCATTCAGCCTCTAGGTTATTGTAGGTATTATTCATGATCCAGGCATTCTCTTGCAGGGCACCTAGCTAGCCTCTGGTCTCCTTTCTAAATTCCAGTCCCGGGCACCCAGGATTAGAGAACCTCTTTGATAGAACCCCATCTAGATTATCTGTGAAGTTCCTTCCAATTCCAAAATTCTGTGACTCTATAATAATAATTAGGATTGGAAAATGCAGTTCCAATTATCTTATTGGAACATTTTTGTTTGTTTGTTTTGTTTTGTTTTGTTTCTGGTACCGGGAATCGAACTCACGACCTTGAGCTTGCTAGGCAGGTGCTGTGCAGCTGAGCTAAATCCCCAGCCCCTTATTGGAACATTAAATCACAAAGATTCACTATAATTGCCAGGTGGACTTGACTAGTGCCATCAGATACATGCCCTCAGGCCCGCATCCAAGGCCCATTTAGCATTGAAATTTTGCTTCTCTCCTGCTCTACCTCAGATTACATTTCCTTCCACATAGGTCCATGAACAGTGAATATTTAATCTCTTGGGTAACTGTATAGATGGAGACTTCCTGCCTTCTGAAAGAATACATTTTACCTTTGGGTAGGTTTACCAGAGTGCTCTGTCTTGTTTTAGAATCAATTAAATTCTATTGCCTAACAAAATGATATCATCTATGATTGTGCATATTGAGAAGATACATAGTTGAAGCCAGCTTTTTGGTTCTTTCTGCTTTCTCATCACTACATTAACTATGCACAGCTCTTTCAATTATTCTTCCATTGCTGCAATTGCATGTGTGTGTGTGTGTGTGTGTGTGTGTGTGTGTGTGTGTGTGTGTTTAACTCTTCTTTGCAATTGCTCTATCTGGAGCATCCTCCAATTTGTTGATTAATATCCTCTAAAACTTGTAGTTCCCCTGGTCCATGCTTAGTACATTTAAGCAATGCCTTTCCCTTTATTACCATATTGACTTAAGAAGAAAATATACTTGATTTTTTAAAATAAAAATTCAAATCAGTCTCTAAGGAGATTTTGAAACTGTTGGTTGAAGAAAGCTGTTTGTAACCAACAATCTAGCAGAAGTTTCTAGTATGGGGGCGTATTGGCACTGAGCAATATATGGGCACCTGGTCCTTCTCTAACTCAGTATTTTTTTTCTTTTTGTATTTAATGCTTAAGTTGTGGGGTCCATTGTGCTGATTTATGCTGGAGGCTGTAGGGCAATGTGAACCAAATTCTCTTTTTTTCCTGTCTAGAACTTTCAGTGGTATTACAACTATTCACAAATGTAAGAAAGGTAATATCATGTACAAAGCAGGTAGTGTCTGTACTACTAGCAGAACCCTATTACTGCTTCCACTAGGGTTGTCATTTATAATTAGACTGACCACTATCAGGTGCTGTGGTAAGACCTTCACATGTGTATTATTAGTTTGTTTCTCAGTACATTTATGAGTTAAGCAGCATTCACTTTTAATATAATACCAGACCATAATAACGAAGACTAAAAGTGAGTTTGAAATTTAAACCATGGTCATTTGGCAGAACTATTTGTGCAAATGTTTGCTGAGTAGGAATACTCAAGGTCAAAATTTTAAAATACAGTCCAAAAACAAATATAGCCCATTAGCTCAAGGATGTTCTGAAGATTGGTCTGAGGATAAACTGTGAGTTGTTCAAAGCTTGTAGTCAGTACATTCAACTCTTTCTTCCATGCAAGATTACACAGATATTAAAAAAGAAAGAAGAGGTAGAGGTAATTGAGTTCAGTGATGACCAGGAAGGCATGGCAAGGCATGTGGTGTTCAAGAGAAAGCGCAAGGTGGTGAGTTCGATCCCCGGTACTGGAAAACAAACAAACAAACAAACAAACAAAAAAACAAAAAAACAAAAACCAGAATGAGCCAAAGCCAATAGAGATATCACTGAACTCTTTAAGAACACATGCGATAAACCCCCCGAGTCCTTACAGGGGAGCTGAGCTGGTTCCTCCACTCTTTGGTTCTTCAGATGATTAACTGGTCCCATCTTCTCATCTCATGGTAACAGATAAATTTCCCCTTCCGTGCTGCCACATAAAGATCAGCATGCATGTTGTTTAGAAATCTGTAAAATTTGTGGATAATCATAGATCCTACATTCATATATGCCTTCTGTGTAATTATACTGACTTTGCAAGTATTCAAAATTATTCTAGGAATAGAAGAAAATCCTATGTGCAAAGATATACTTTCCATGCATTCATATTACAATTTTAATGAGTCCCAGAAAAGTTTTATTGCTTAAAGAATTTTTAGCATGGTTGAACCTAGGACACATCAAGTGGCATCAGTAAAGAAGAATGCATTTTTTCTCTCTTTGTGCAAGTGTGCATGTGTGTGTGTGTTTGCATGTGTACTACGATTAATTCACCAGTTTGTATGGCACTTACAGTACTTCCCAAAATAAAGTCTTATCTCTCAAAGGTTACCATCCAATGTGTTGATTGTGTTGACAATAAACACTAAATCTGCTACTATAGCAGGAAATTCAGTTTTCGAATGACAGGAAATTGCAAAACATTATGATATGAAAGAAAAATTTCCAATCTATGTTTGCTGATGTGTTCAAGATTCTCTGGACCCTGGGGAGGGATCTGCAGCTAACTCCAATAAGATGGCCATTATCGTCATGAGGAATGTAGTGTACTGACAACTGGTGGTCAACTTATAACCCTCAGCTAAACTGAGTAAGCATGGTGCTGGGTGTGGGAGGCCCACCTGAGGATTGTTGCCAGCAGCATAAGAAGCAGAACTGGAGAAGGAGAAGTGAGGGTGTTGGGAGCTGGTAGAAGCTGTAAGGAGCTGTTGGTTTTGCTGGAGGAAATTTTCATGCTGGCTTTCCTGATGAACTTGACTGTTTTCATCCTCTAAGGAGCTCAGGGCCTTGTTGGCACTGAGAATAGCTTCAGTTCATTTTGAGGGAGCTCTGGCCCTAACTCTGAGCTTCGTTTCCTGGCTCTGGAGTGGAAGAAGGTGCACAGTTCAGTGTCCTGAAGAAGCTTGCTGCATTGGCTTTCCTGATGGGAACTCAGCTGTTTTCACCATTGGAGAAGCTTGGAAACTCACTGTTGCTGAGGATGGCTGTGATACCTTTTGGGGGATCTCTGGTTCTTACTTTGAGCATTGCTTCCTGGCTCCAGTGCAGATCCCTCAGCCTGCTAGCACAGATCTTTCATCCCACTGGCAAAGACTTCCTAGATTCTACCACTGACCTTTGGGCCTTCACAGCAGATCCATGAAACAAGCCTGCATGAGATATTGTTATGGGCTCTAGGCCTCCCGTTGGATTCTTGGGAGGCATTGTTTTGAGCTCTAGGTCTTCAGCTGGACTCATGTAGGACATTATTGTGGGATCCAAGCCTTCTGCTAGATTTCTTGGTCTACAGTGTGTGGACAGATTTCCTGCACTTTCTTATCTATCGTTCTTCGGTTGACTATTATAAATAATCTTATAAAATATATGTCCTGTATTATATTGTTCTCCCTTGTAAAGATATCCCCAAATCAACACAAGGAAGGAATAGACATCATCAAATTATGTTGGATTGTCACAATAGGCTTGATGCTTTGTATGGAAGAAAGGACAAAGAAATTAGAAAGGAAGGTCCTGACTGTGTTACAAAATAACTACCAGTGCACTAACGGCAACCTCAGGGATTTAACATTAACCTGATTTCTCACTAACTTCACTAAAAATACAAATTTTAGTGATGATTTATTTCTGTGACTTCATCCTATTTAGTCGATATTAATAGACCTTCACTGAAGCCTTGTATGATAAAATCTAGCCAGACCTTCTACATGACTCTCAAGTTAAAGAGAAAAGGGAGTTAAGACTCCCTGGTATCCAAAAGAGCTGATGTGGAAAGACTGAGTTTTATAACTGTTAAAACTCATGTTCAGAACTCAAAATTGTACCACCAGTCTCATCATGATAGTCTCTCTGGGTCTCAGTTTCCTTATCTGTCAAGCAACGAAAATTACATCCATCTGACTGATTATGAAAATTAAGGGAAATCATGAGAATATCAATTTTTTCCTCATCTGGAACATCATGAGTTCTCAATAAATGCTAAGCCTTTAACATCTTGTGCTTAAATGGTTTATTTCCCATATATTTCACTGGGAGAAAGAGACTGAGAGAGACAGAGTACAAAAATAGAAAACAACAAAACACAGCTAAATTTTTTAAAAATTTAATTATTGAAGCTATGAAAATTATACATAACCAGAAAGAGAAATAAACTATAAACATAGGGATCACTTTTGTGTACCAGTACTGTGATAACTGTAAATATCGATGTTCTTCCTAGCAATATCAGCTCTCAAACTTAGATTTGAAAATCCAAGGAATCAAATATAATTTAAAGTGCAAGCTCATATAGCTCTTTATGAAAGATGAGTGGTATGTGTGTGTATGTGTGTGTGTGTTTGTTTTAATATCAATACTCCAGTAGGCAGGTCTGAGATCCACCATGACAGCTAAAATCTGAGACAATTGCTAGACCATATATATAAAAGTACTCGTACTGTGTTGAGCCAGATTTAATGATTGTGTCATTACAACTGACTTTCAGTATATTCTTATTTTAGTTTTCATTCTTCAGCAAGTTTAAGGAATGTGACTTTTGCATATGTGATGTCATCTCAACTAAAAGAAGATGACTGATATTAACCTGCTATTCTGCTCAAATATTGTTTTGAGAACTCAAATAGGCATAGATCTCAGCTTAGTGTCTAATAATTTTACAATTGCAATTAGTACTTTCTAAGAGTAGTTTTGTGTATACATGTATGAATACAAATAGAGATCCTGGGTACTACAAAGATTTAAAATACTAGCAATAATCACACAAATTATCACTGGATATTTTCATATACTGATCTAACTTGATCTCTTTAAAAGAATCTATGTTGCTGAAGCCTTGCATTTTCAGCTCAATTTATTCAACGATATTTATCTGTAATTAAATTTCTAATTGTTTGATGGATCATAGATTTATTTTTACTTATAATAGCTTAAAAATAATGTGCCTTTTACAACTTGATTAGCACAAATGAAACTATAGCCAGTGAATCAATACATGTTCTTGTGTTTTCTTAGATGTCAGTTTCCAACTCTAAGAAGCATGCACAACCCAAGACCCTTAGACTTTATATCTATAACCTCTTTTCTATTGTTTTTCTAACCCGCTGGGTACCAAACCTGACCCAACAGTAGCATTTCCATTCAAAAATAAATTACAGGGCATTTGATTTTGTGCTTACTGTGTGAACCAGATCTTAGGAAGCTAATATAAATTACCTTTACTTTACAGACAAAAATTCTAAGAAAGAAACTGTAATTTCTCTCTAAATTCAAGATGAATGTATTTAAAACCTCAACATTAATAATCATACCAAAGCTTGAACAGTTAACAGAAATATAACCTTTAAATTCTTGTTTTATTTTGTTGTACTTGGAATTGAACACAGGACCTTTTGCTTGTCAGGCAGGCATTTGTGTCACTGAGCTGTATTCCCAGCCCTAACTTTTAAACTCTTAAGTCACAAATGCAGTTGGCCCTTTGTATTTGTGAGTTCTATGACTGGATTTAACCAAGAGTAGATCTTGAATAATTTGAAAAATGCCAAATTCTCTTTGCACTAAACATGTACAGATTTTTTCCTTGTCATTGTGCCCTAAATAGTAAACAATAATTTGCATAGTACTGGCATTGTATTAGATTATAAGTGATCTAGACTTGGTTTAACAATATGATATGATGTGTGTAAGTCAAATACCACCATGTACCATTTTGTAGAAAGATGTTCAGAACCCATGGTTTTTGAAATCTGTAGAAGGTCATAGAGCCAGGTCTCCCTGAATACTAAGGGACCACTTTCCTATTTCCTTTACTGTATCCCACCATATGTTTTAGCAAGCAAAATATGTCACATTTTGATTGTCACAGTGTGACATGTTTGTTTTTGAATCCTATAGTATATTTTTAAGTGGTAATCATCTGAATGTTTGGGCAATGTTACGGCTTGTGTCTAGATGTCCCTTCAAAGCCTCATCCGGTCATAGGTGGGGGTTTTACAGAAGTGGCTGGATCTAGAATGTGTGACTCTAGGATGTATTCCTGGTGCAATGCCAGTATCAAGGGAACTAGGATTAAGGGTGTGAGTGTTACGCACCTTGAGTACTGTGGATGTAATTTAATAGATAGAAAAAGCTCTGGTGATCCCTTACTTATTTTGCTACCTTCCACCCACCATGAACTATTTCTCCTCTGCAATGCCTATCTGCCACGCCACCCTGACTTGAAGTAAGCCAGTTATGGGTGCTAATGTCTACAAACTAAGAGCTAAATAAACTTTTCTTTCTTTAACTTTGGGTGTTCATTATTTTTTCTCAGCCATAAGAAAAGTAACTAAGACAGACAGCATTTTCTGGCCCTTTTACTGCTCACCAGTAATAGGAACTAGTATTAACCCACCAATAAGCTTGGGAAACTGGAGAAAATTACTATATCTATAAAGCACACTTAATCTCTAAAATAATGGAATAGTAGTAAATGAAAATAACTATATCTCAATTTAGGTCATAGTTGTCTATATCTCTTTTTCCTAATAAAACAAAGAACATGACTACATTCTATTTTTTCTTTCTAAAAGAAATCTTATATCTTGCAAGTATTGAAATGTGGTGGTTTTCTACCTTTGGATTTTCTTTAGAAATGTAATTATCAGCCCATAATTGTACATATGTGGGTTACAGTGTGGCAGTTCAGTACATATACACAATGGGTAATGATTAGATCAGGGTAATTGCCTTATTCATTGCTCCAAACATTTATAATTTCTTTATACCTAGAACATGAAAATCCTCTCTACTAGCTGTTTAAAATGCAATTAAATGTCAACAAGTTATTCTTCTATAGTAGAGACTGTTACAAGTATTGCTCCTTTCCAAATGTACCTTTGAACATATTAACCATCTTCTTTGCACACACACCCCATGATGTGATAACCAATATTCTACTTTCTACTGCTATGAGGTCAATGAAGTAGCTTCTACATACAAATGGAAGCTCATGGCTCCTGTTTTTATTGGCCCAAAGTTAACCTTTTCTACTTAAGGTAGGAAGCAGTTAGACACTGCACCAAATTGTCTATTGGCTTTCAAGATATATAGCTATAATACCACGTAATAACTGGATTTTTAAACTTGGCAAATATTCAGATGCTAAAATGTAAATTATTTCTTATGTCTGACAAAATTTTATAGCTGAATTTAGGGTTCTTGGCATTATTTAGTGACCATTGAGGTGATTAAAACATCCACAAAGATGAAAAAAATATAAAGAGAAATTAGAGGCAGCTTTTCTTATTGATTCCAAGCTAAATTATACCAAAGGAGAATTTTGCTTTTTTTGATACTAGAACCAGCAGTTTAGTTGAATCACTATCTAAATAGAAATTTAATAGTGTTTATTTCATGCTCATATGGTCAGATTTTTGTTCCAATTTGTTTGTAATGAGTTTTAGTAACTGATATGCTAATCAATGTTAGTTAATTAAAAGTGGAGCTTCTATTTAGTTATGAAATGCATAAGCTTCTGAGCATATTGCATGCTGTATGACCTGATTCACATATATTTGAACTCCTAAAATGAGGAGGAGTGGTGGAAAATTGTTCTGATGTGTTGCCAGAAATAGCACACTGGTCCTTCAGGAAACATCTCTGGTCGGGGGAGCAGAAAGCCTGGGTTCTAATCCTTGCTCTGCATTATTTCACTCTGAAGCTTCAGACTTGTCTCTTAAATCCCCAGCCTCAGTTTTCCATTTTCAAAGGATAAAATTGGCTGAGATAATGCCAAAGCAAACTTTCCTGGTCAAAATTCAAAGTGAACTGTGGGAGTTGACTCTGTGATCAGGCACATTTCAGCTCCTTGATTTTAGACAAGACGTTTAATCTCTCTGATCTGAATAATTGGGATTAAATGAGTGAAGATGGACTCTCTCATGCTATTAGTGCTTGGCTAAAGGTCATGACAATGATAAAGAACAAAGTGATGATGGTGATCACAAGACATAAAAAGTAGGGAGCTCAGCAAGACATGGAACCAGAGAGGAGGCAAAGAAGGGTATTTGAGAACAAAGGAAGAAATGGTAAAATTTATAGATATTATTGATACAAAATTACCACATCATCAAAGTCCTGAACATGTCAATAAATTTATAAAAAGAAAAATATATATAAATTTAAATATTGGGATAAAAAGTAGTACAGCTTTTACCAAAACCTTATCCATAGAGTTCTATTAGTAAATGTTAATCAAATACATATTTCACGAGTAAGTTTTATGAAAATATCAGTTAAACAACCTGTAGAAAATTGAGCCTCCCAGAACTTTCAGAATAGTGTATAAAATGAATTCTGAAAGCTACTTCTTTTTCTTTCTTTCTTTCTTTCTTTCTTTCTTTCTTTCTTTCTTTCTTTCTTTCTTTCTTTCTTTCT
>NW_004955433.1:21170208-21180672 GCF_000276665.1 Chinchilla lanigera | reverse complement strand
TTCTTTCTTTCTTTCTTTCTTTCTTTCTTTCTTTCTTTCTTTCTTTCTTTCTTTCTCTTTCTTCTTTCTCTTTCTCTCTCTCTTTCTTTTTCCTTCCATCCTCCCTTCTTTCCTCCCTCCTTTCCTTCTTTCCTTCCATCCTGTTTTTTTCTTTCTTTCCTCAATTGAGGGTGGTGTGGAGGAGGGATGTAGATCATGTAGTACTCATGCCCTAAGAAATGAATTTAGGAAATACAGGACTGCTGAAAGTAAGTGAAATCTTGTATCCTAAAAGCCTATTTGGAATTTTAATCTCCTTATTTAATTATATCATACGATCAATTTAATCCTTGCATACCTGGGAGCAGGAAACATTCTTTTGTTGAAATATTGTTTTGAGAACTAGGAAGAATAGAGGAAAGTTAGATACATAGAGACAAGATTCAATACACTGACAGTAACATAGTAAGATTGATTCCAGGCGCTCCACCTTCCTCATATGGAATCACAAGACAGGAAACTATGTCTTCCTCCATTCTGCACTGGAGATCATTTTGCTCTGAAACATCAAAGACTGATTCCCATATGTAGAACATAATGGAGACAATCTGTTGACTGCTTCCTTCTTGAAACACAATTAGAGGCAAACAAGATAGAAAGTTAAGAGATGTTGGATGCCCTAGAAGAAGGAACATGAAATAAGATTGAGGGAGTGGGCAGAATACACATCCTGAGTGTAACGTTATTAAAAGTTAACTAATTCTTCCTGGAGGATGGATATCATTTGTAGTAAAGCATTTGCCAACAGTTGTAAATTATTAGGGTGTCTGGACCTATTTTTGAAACAAACCAGTGAAAACAGGCCATTTCCTGGAGGGGGACAAGATTAAAACCAGAGCCATTTCTATGGATAATTTGCTTATAAATCATGGTAATAAAATGACCATCATGACAGCAGCTCAGTGACATTTTTAAAACAAGCTTAGCGGTATCTGGGCATCCAAACTATCTCAATTCAGATGAAAATAAAGACATGCCAGGGTCCCAGTAATCAAGGAGAGGATCCCACTGCCTGATTCTCTTTTCCCATAGAGGAAGGTGATGAAGCTGAAGGGTACTAGAGCTTTATATGTCCCCATTTACTGTAGTTTGCTTGATTAGCACGTCATCATTAATGGATATCAAGAATATAGTTTTTTCTCAACTCTTTCTTCACTCTAAGAAAAGATGAATGGGGAACCGGGAGGTCTATTTTTATTGCTGTGAGAGATTCAATTGATCAACAGGGGCTATCGAGACAGGAATCTACGGCAGAAGCCAGAGTATTTTTTATTCAGTTGTTTACGTATGTCATTGCAAAAACAGTGGCAGTGATCCTCATGAGAAAAAGTTCTTACTTGGAGTATCATCATAAGTAATATGCTCTATAATGTTAGAAAATTGGTGCGTTTCCAGTCCAGAAAATGACAAGCATTAGTTCCTTTGGGATTTTCCTGTGGAAACCATCCTTGAAAACTTCCAGGGATTGATGCTCTTTGATTGTAAAGGGATTAAATATTTAAAACAAATTAAATTTAATCAAAAATTTCCTTACTTAAGATGCACTATAGCACAGATAAATTTGTACAATTTGTAAATATTCCACTTTTATGGTTAAACCAATCATGCAATGAACTGTTAAATAAAAACTCAAAGTTATTTCCATCTGTAAGTGTATGCACTTATGCATACATTAAGTAATATGTTCACCACTACCACTGGAACTAATAATCCTTAGCCAAGCAAATGAGCTTATGATGAATGTACAAAGGGCAGTGTACTATGTTCATGGTAATCCTGCTCTAATGTTAATATTAGTAGTATTGCTATAGTAGATGCTTTTAGTGTTCTAAGTTCCCATGATTCCTTTTACCCCACTTTTACAATCAATTCCAAGTGTCCCTGTTTTCTCAATAGCTGTAACCCCATGTGCTTTTTGATAGGAAACCTTCCTTGGTGCATTGGTAGGTTGTTTTTGTTTGTTTGTTTTGTTTTTGTTTTTGTTTTTTTGACATAAGGAGAACTTCAAATAATAGGGAATTTCTATCAATCTGAAAGTGAAAGATACAGCCACTGCTCTTACCATCTTTCTCATAAATTTTTCTAGGGCACCAATTTACCTGTTTACCTTTGTGTAGTCCTCACTGTCTCCAGCTTTCACCTGTAGGATTGCGCCAGCATTTCTTACCCTGGGTCTTTGTGAAGATGGCTGCAATAAAGGACTGGTCATATTTTATGTATCAGACCTGGGAACCTCCAAGAATATAGAAATGCTGTGCAGGTGAAAGTATCACGCAATCAGGAGATGATTAGGAGGACAAGGACTGTGTCATGATCATAGATAACCGTATTGATCGAAACGTTAATAATTCACAATTGTGAAGTTATCTACAGCTGATTAATTTTGGCTTTGCGTTAGTTGCTCTACTGACAGAGTTAATGCTTTACTGCCTTTTCTCCTCATTTCCTCCACACGGCGTTGAGATTGGGATTATTATTTTTCCATTTTTATGACAAAGAAACAGAGGCTTAATGCTGTATTGTAGCTTATCAAGGTCACGTAGTAGGGACGTGGAATGTGTACGCATATTTGCTTGAAGTTGGAATGTAAGCAGTTCTGTGGTAAGATTTGTTGACCACCTATAAAGTTATTCTTAAGGAGGAGGCAAGACGTGCTTGATATAATCAAGGTTATTTGATAACTTCTGGCAGCACATTCCACATTTTAATGTACATTCTCTAGGTCTCCTGAATGTATCTTTGAGTTTGTGGAGACAGAGAAGGCAGACTCAATGTCCATCCTTGTGTAGGATTCTAGGTCTTTGCTTTCTTTTTTTTTTTTTTTTTTTGGTTTTTCTCCGGTACCGGGAACCGAACTCACAACCTTGCGCTTGTAGGTCTTTGCTTTCTATAACACCTCACCTGCTTCTACTACCACTGCTTATTTCCAGGCCTCAGCAATGTGAGATGATACTGGTATGTTTCATCGCTAATGAATGCAAGTATGTCTTCTGACCCTTCACCCAGGTAGGTTTCTTTCCAACAATATCATGCTAATTTAGTGTATCTTACCAAGTTCTGGGCAATATCAGGCATAGTTTAAAATTAGACAGCTATCCAAACATAAGCTTCCGGTGGAGATGCCAAAATCAACTCTCCGTAGACCTCAACTTTCTAATTGAATGTTGAGAGACAGCCTCTCTCCTCATCATCCCTCTGCCAGTCCCATGCCCTTTGGACTCAGCTTTATTTTGAAATGTTAATTTAGAGTATTTCAAGTAGATATTAACTGAAAAATTATTAATAAGCACTTCTGAGATTCAAGTGCAATAGGCTTCCTAGAAGACATACACTTGTTTATTCAACATATTTAAATATATCATAAATGGACTAATTGATTTTCCTGGGTGCTCTGCCAAATGTGTGTCTTTATCTATGCTATGAAGATTGAAGACTGAAAAGAAAGAGGCAATAGACCAGTAGACACTACCAGGTCTCAGTGCATCCACAGGCAGGGAGATACTAGCAACTATAATTTAATAGAAGGATTTAATGTTATGAACTTAATTTGTCCTTCTGGACTGACTTCTGCCTGCACCAAGTGGGCAAAGACTATGCACAGGGTGGGTATCGGGCAATTTTATTCCTTCACTTGCGAGGTGTCGTGGGGACAATCCCTTTCCCCCACTGCCATGTCATGTTTCAGACGTGCAGCCCCATTAGCTCCTGCAGGAATTCATTCACATCTTACCCCTTGATTATAATGAATTTTCCTTCACTAGTGGGCTGGTCACATGGCTGTTTTTCTTCAAGTCTGCTCTATTCATTTTCCCTTTGCTTTTCTCTGACCACTGACAATTACATCTGCTAAGCCCCCTTCTTGTGCAAGTTTAGGGATGATTTTCTCTGGCAGGGTATTAGAGAATAGGGGAAGAGGCCAGTCTATTTTTCTCCTTCTGTGCCTGATTTGATCGGCACCATTGATGGGAGAGATCTACCTCTGAGGTTTCAGGAGTCCACTAAGTGAAGCATATCCTGGGAAGTAGGACACAATCTTTATATCTTCATTCCAAGGGTGCTGGCACGTTCCAGTTATAGCTACTATCCCAACGACCTCATGACACTCTGTGCTCCTTAGTTTCCCAAAAATTTTGCATCCAGTATGTCAATTAAATTCCCCTATAAAGCTGCTTATGTGCTTGCGTTCCTTGGCTGGTGAAACTGAGTTTAGCATTTTCCCTTTTTTCAGAGCAGAAGTGTGCAGTTATTCTGAGTCACTGTGCCTCCGCCCAATGAATAGTCTCACAAAATGGGTCATATTCTTATCACGAGGATTTCTGTGCTGTTTCACACACATTTGCGAGGACCTTTTATCTTTCACTGACATAGGTGTTACTTTACGAACGGGGTAGTAATCAGCATTAATTACTAGAACAAATGCATGAGATAAATTAACTTCAAGATGAAAAGGTTTGTTTTGGCTCACAATTTTGCCAGCCCCATTGCTTTTGGGCCTGTGGTTTAGCAAGACCTCACGGCTGGAGTACAGTGCAGAGGAAGCTGCTCACCTCATGGTGGCTGAGAAGCAGAGAGAAAGGGGAGAAGCCAGGTCCCAGCACCGCCTTCAGGTGCAGGCTTCTCTATATGATCTCAATACTTGCAAAAATGTCCACCTCTCAAAGGTTCTGCCGCCTCCCTTTACCGCCACTAGGTGGCGATAAAATCTTTAAGCATGAACCTTCCTGCGTGGGACATTCTAGATCCAAGCACACATAAAGAGATTCCAGTTTTTCCTTCCCTTTGAGCAATTTGTCTCCCTTTCAAAGTATATATTGAAGATAACAATACGTTATATAACAACTACTGTTACTGCCTATCATTTTGTTTTGAAACTCTGTACCATTTTTGTTTTTGTGCTGCTTTTTGTCTTTGTTGTTATTTTGTTGCTTTTTTTAACTCCCTTAAAAAAAAAAAATTTAGATTCTCTCAGAAATAGATTCCAAAAAGCTAACAAGACGATTTCACTTATCCAGTGGGAGTCTTCAAGTAAGCAGCACTGAAGTGTGAGATGCCAAGAGAAATGGTGGAAAGTCTGGCTCTCAGACTCCAGGTCAGGAAAGGTGTGCGGGGACGCGCGCGCGGGCGCGCGCACACACACACACACATATACACACACACACACACACACACACACACACGCGCGCGCGCGCACATAAACACACACAGAGATTCGCTTGCCTCTGGGTTCCTGTAAACGTTACTGTACAGTAGATACCAGAAGAGCAAAGAGGGTCGCCATTGCTAACTGGTAGATAGTCATGATCGCGATAATTTATAGCAAGAAAGTAACTCAAAAGAAAATTTAAAATTAAGTATAATTCCCCAAAGTAAAGCAAATTAGGGACTTCGGTATAGGAGAAAACAAAACTGCCCACAAATGTGAACTGTAATTCAGGGTTATAATGGACACAAAGGAACCTAGTAACCATGCAGTATCTCCATGTGCCCAGAATAAGTCTAGACATTGTCATGAATTATCTCAATACGAATGTAGTGATAAAAGTATTAGGTTTCTTCTATTTTACAGATAAGGGAAATGAGACCTTCCAACACAAATACATTTGCTGGTGTTGCATGTCTTTGGCAAAGTAAACGCACAGATGTAAAACCTGGTCAGTCTCTCACATTCCTTGGCCTCACCACTGTACCAGGACACCAAGTTATGGTTTATAATCACAAATTGCAGCCTCTTTTGTTTTAAAAGAAACCAGCGATATTCCTAGGTACTCACATTTTAATTTTGATTTTTTTCCAGGGCGAGAGACTAAACTTAGGGCCTCACGTGCTAGGCAGGCTCACTACCATGGAGCCACTTCCTCACCTTTCACACTTGAGGAAAATAGTGAAGCATAAAATATATTGTAGATAAATATTCCAGCAACCAAAAAGAAAAAGAAGTGATTTTGAAAACAGCTGTTGAAAATTTTATTGAGGAGGAAAAAAAACATGTGAAGCAGCTCGGATGCGGGCAGGTCTGCTGAACCTGCCTGCAACCCACACCGCTATACCATTGCTATTTGTTCCTGGGGGCCACTGAAAACCCGCATGATGAAACCCTGGCTTTGTTCCCTCTATCTTTCCAAAAATATTCACATTGTCTAGGACAGCCAGACTCAGAACAGCTTCAGACATTCAAATACCAATCACTTCCTCTGCTGGTGAATGGAATTTAATCAGGCTAGCAAGCTAAACCAAAGTCACACAAAAGGTAATATTTGATGCGCTTAACGGGAAACCTTTATGCAACTGTTCCCATCAGTCAGACTTAGGATAATACGAGGCTATTTTTACTTCATCTTTGCATTCCGCAGATATCTTTAAAAGGCTTCTGATCAGGGCTGATTGCCACTAGATGGTTTCCTACCCTCTGTCAGTATGCACAGCTGCTTCCAGGAGACCCACGGAGGCCACTGACATAGCTGTTCAAACAATGCGAGAGTCACTTGCTCTGCTATTGAAATAAGACCTGAGTGTGGGACAGCTTAATCCCCTGCCTCCTCCTCCTTTTTATCTTCTCCTATCAAGGGAAAGGTGTTTTAGCCTCATCAGAAAGTGTAGTGTTTATTAATTCATTCAACGTATGCTAAACATTTATTCCACATACGTTACACTGTACGGGTTAGCAGAAACAAGTTAATAGAAACATCTTTAAGAAATTTGCAAAAGAAAGGAGAGAACACATTTAAAGCACAATCCTACGAGCCATCCGACTCCTCAATCCTCACCTACCCATCCTGGAGTCTCTTCACTAATGCAAAATGTCACTTAATTCTACTTGGCCTCACCACTATACCAGGACACCAAATTATTATTTATACTCACAAATTACAGCCTCTTTTGTTTTAAAAGAAACCAATGATATTTCTAGGCACTCACATTTTAATTTTGATTTTTTTTCCAGGACGGGAGACTAAACTTAGGGCCTCACGTGCTAGGCAGGCACACTACCATGGAGCCACTTCCTCAGCTTTCACATTTGAGGAAAACAGTGAAGCATTATTTATTTATTTATTCAGATACCTTCTGGTTTGGGCCATGTTTAGTATACCATCATTTATAAAGCATTTCTGTTTCTTTTTTCATTAAATGTGAATGATAACATACACCACTGAAAGTAACAGGTCACAACTGTCCAAATCAAGGAATCATAGCAAAGGGAATTCGCACTGTAATTCTCCTGAACCAAGGAATGCAATGTCACCAGTCCTCAGGAACCACTTATGTCCATTCTCCTTCCCTGTGACATCAGTATACTAGGTCCACCCACTGTAGATCCATCCTAAATTTATATAAAGGGAATCACACTGTAGGTTTTTTTTTAACATCTGGCTTCCTCTGTTCAGAGTTGTGTTTCCCTGGTTCTTCAGGATTGAGTGGGAATAATTATTTCAATCTCATTGCCACAAAATATTCCATTATGTCACTATGACACAATTAATTATCCAGTGTACCACTAATGAACATTTAACTTAGTTTTAGATTGAAGACAGTTTAACTAATGATGCTGCCAATTTATTCTACATGTCTTTTGGTGTATGTATGCATGAATATATGCTGAGTAGTACACCTAGGAGTGGAATTCATGAATCAGACATAGTAAGCTTTAATAACACAGGCATTCAGCGACTAGTGTTTACATTCCAGGTAGCAGTGTAGGAAAAATTTTAATAACCACCATTGCTCCATAAGAAGTCACCCCTCTTATCCTGAAATACAAGTATGATCACGTGACACCTCTGTTGAAGAGCTTTTCTCAGCTGCTCATTGCTCTTACATTTTAAAAACTTAAAAACTGACAACACGACAGTGAAGACAAAATGAAAACAACACAAAAACAACAAAAACGATGCATGACCTCAAAACAAAATGATGGGAATTGACAATGGTTGGTACATTATACACTGCTATCTTCAATGAAGTTACTCAGTCCACTAGACAAAACAATATGCAGTATAAGAGCCATTGTTGAACTCCTGCCATCTTGTATAGTGAAGCTCTGCATCATTTCCAATGTTTTATTTTTTTATTTTTTTAAATTTTAAAAATTTATTTATTTATTTTTTGCTTGTTGCTCATTGCTTTTAGAAAAATGTTCAAAATTCACTTGTACCCCAAAGACCTGCGAGATCTGGTCTCACCCATTTCTGGACTAATTTTGCATTCTCTCTGCTCCTCATTTTCTGTAAGTATTCTCATCCTCTCCTAGTTTCACAAGCATATTATGTTCTCAGTTATGGAACTTAAACTTATCTCATCTAGGAAGTTCTCCCATAACTTCTTGTCCTACATTCCCCTCTTCTTTCTTCTCTTCTCTTGACTTTGCCCATCACATAGCACTAATGTTGTACTCCTTACACAGACCTTATTTCCTCATGTATTCACCTGTCTCTGGTCTGTCTTCCCCAGTTCTATTTAAGCTCCAGAGATTGCAGCTTCCAAAGTAGTCCTCTCCTGACTCTCCAGCATCTTGAATAATGCTGGCCACCAACCAGTTCTCAGTTAAAGTTTGTTGAAGAAATAAACTCATGGAAGAAAAAATTTTGTCATATTTGCACAATTTTTCCTCCCCTCAAATTGGTTCTCTGCTCTTTCATTAAGTGACTAAATTATACTCACTGGTGAGGTCTAAGCTTATATACCATTCATATAGGGATACTTTCTTTGATGGGTCAAGCTGAGTTAGAACATCCTTGTACATATTATAATCATCCCCAAGCTTTGCCTTCATAGCACTTGACATATTCTTAAAAGATCAATTAATGTTTTGTAATTCTTTTTGCTTCTGATTCCTATTGACCCCTATCCTCTAAGTTTTACTAGCATCTGGAGATCTGCTTTGTTCACCACTAAGGCCCAGCACAGTGGAACTACAAATAGTAGACTTTATAATTCATGAAGGCAGATGCTCTGATTCTGAATTGGAAGTCAAGGGCAGAATATTCATAAGCTCTCATAGGACAAAGGCTCGCGATGCCTACAAATAAATACGACATCAAGGTTAGGCTGGTGAAGATTGGGGGCACAGTTATAAAGACAAAGGTAAATAATCCACACTTTGAATATGATATTTTGATAGCCACAGATGCCCTGTTGTAAAAAATAGGCCATTAAAATAGTAGAGAAAAAAAATACACAAATGTCCACAATGGTAAGAAGGCAAATCTAAGCACTTATTGTTTTGTTTTCCTGACTTCTTATATCCAAATGTTTTTTCCTTAGAGACCTCAGTTTTGCTTATTCTTGTTAGCCGCACCAACAAAAAAAATCCAACAATTTTTAGTAAATTTAAAACATGCTGTGCTTTCCCACAAATACCAGTTTATAGAGAACAAGGCATGTTCATATCTCAAGCTACTTTATATGTGCTAAGAAATAATAAGAGAAACTAACATATATTGAGCGATTACATTTTCATCATTCTGTTATTCTGTCTCTATCTATCTATCTATCTATCATCGATGCATCTATCTATCTATCTATCTATAATATAGAGAGATAAATTTGGCTGAGACCAAAATTAATACAAATAATTCAATGAAATCAATTTCACTCAGTGAAAACTTGATCTGAACTTTTCCCCTTGATTGTGTTATTATCACCACCACTATGTTGTATTGAACTTCTATTTTATGGCAGCTCCAAAGGAGAACTTGAGCACTTGGGTGGAGAAAGCAAATACTGGGGGGAAATATGACATGACATTGTTCTATGAAATAAACAGGAAGGAGGTGATGGTTACAATAACGATGACAGCAGTGGAGATGAAGTGAGGTTTCCAGAGCAAATGATAGCAGCAGAGGAGAGGGCTTGTTTTCCCCCAGACAGGGGACATGATTACTACTTGTGGAGAGAGAGACAGTCTTCTTCAAAACATCGTGGAAACATTGCTCCCCATCTCATGCAAACTGGGCAGTCAGACTGTCTTTTGGGGAAGGCGGAATTCTCACTTATGCAATAGACACAATTTAACCAAATAAATACATGCCATGTCCTTGAGAAGTGGAGTAAAGCAATAAAGGAGTACATAGTGTTTATTTAGAGGTAAGCAGGAAAAGAAACATGAGGATTTAGGATTACCTGGACATTTTCTGGTTTTTCTTGTTTTAGTCCTGAAGAGGCCCAGGTTGACCTTGGGTTTCTAGAAAAATTGTAACAGCTATCCAATAATTGAGAGTCTAAGTGGTTTCTCCATAAATTATGGATCTTTATTAGGAAATTGTATCTTAATCTAAAGACTTTTTATGATTTCATGGGTGATTACAGAAAAACTACCAGAAATGTTTATTACATAAATCAGAGAGTAAGAGAGAGTAAGAGAGAGAGAGAGGAGAGGCAGAGACAGACAGACAGAGATAGAGAGAGACAGAGAGAAAAAGATGTATATAT
>NW_004955433.1:21138945-21170108 GCF_000276665.1 Chinchilla lanigera | reverse complement strand
GTATGATTGTTTTGTCATTCTCTATCTTTCTTCTTTATATATATATATATATATATAGAGAGAGAGAGAGAGAGAGAGAGAGAGAGAGAGACAGAGAGAGGAGGATGATTGAAAAGACTACTAACAACTAGGACAAGTCCAGGAAAAAATAATGTCACAACAAATCTTCTAGGCAAGAGTCTGGTCATCTAAACTGTGTCCTCTTATTTCAACCACGGTTTAGTAACTTAATTTTATACAGATTCATTAAGGTGAGACTGAATTGAAATCATTTAGTATCTTCCTGCCTTTGTCAGCTTAGGTTCAGGAACCAAGATGGTCTAATGCTACAGGGAGACTACATTAAGAAATATGGATGTCAGAGCAAGATCAGTCAAGGCATACCTGTAATTCTTGATGAATTATGGAGTTCTGAAGTCCAAAATTAGAATTAGATTTTTATCAACATAACTGACATTTTTTGTATGTATCTCTTTCTTTTCCTCCAACAAAGATCAAGAATCAAAGAAAGATCACACAAGCCTACAGCAGACAACTCAAATAAATAAACTCTTCTTTGTAGAATGACATCTTTTGTTGCCTGTCAGAAAATAGCTCTCAAGTCAGGGTGTACAAATTGGCCTTTGGAAGCTCAATGTATTTCCTGCAGCTCACCTTTATTTCTGAATGTTTAGTCTAGCATTTGTGACAAGATGTGCCTTGCAGGCGGAATCTAGATTTCCTTCTTCCCTAAAAAGAGAAAAGAAGAACTGTTGATACTATCAACTTTGCAAGACAGGCCTACAAACACATAATCATTTTAGTTTCCATGTCTATCAGAGGCTACAAAGGACCATTTTACTGAACTCACACACAGTGTTCCAGAAGGAAACAATATTTTATAGAGTTTATGTCCAACATGTAAATGGAATTCTACCTCCTGCCATAGAATATTAGATGATTTGCATAACAATTCAATGAGGCTACTGTTTTTGCTGGTCCTTCAGTTACATACATATCATACCTACACATGTATGTACATACATACACATGCATACATACAAACAATGCACACCCCACTTAAGGCGCATTGATATCCAAACTGACAGAAGACTGCATTTATCTTTGTGTGTGTGATATATTGAGTTGGTGTTCTTTACTAGTGTCCATCATTCAGTCTACTCAAATGTATACAATTAGTAAATATACACTGATACAAACATCAGTTCTAATGAGATAGATTCAGCTTTGAGTTACTAAAAAATGGATAAAAGCATTTACTTAGAAGACAGACCGTCTCTGTTCGAATCTAGCAATTTCTCATTTCCTTCACAAAATATGAAATGTTTGATCTAATATTAAACTTCACAAGACCCAGGATTCCTGATCCATTATGCATTAATATGAGCCATTATTTAGAATAGTTCCTGAACTATTTTTTTTTATTTAAAGTACTTTGAATAAGTTTTGCACCATAAATCTTAGTTGTTGTTATTGACTAAGAAGAAACAGAAGAAACTGTTCATGTCTCTGAGTCTTCTCATGCTTGCTTTTTGTTAAACTGAATGGCACTGCCCAGAAATAATAATAACAGTAATAGTAATAATAATGTCTAGTTCCCTGTAACAATGATATTGGAGTGATACTCTATGCAATGAACCTACCCTGTTAATTTTCAACCCTGCATTTCTAGGACCAACTACAAGGAATTCCCAATGAATGTTTTGGAAATGCATGAATGCATGAACGGATGAAGGATGAATCAAGAAAGATGGCTTCACGTTTACGGGGCCAGATGTACTATTATGTGTACATCCTTGGTCTTTCCCGAGTTACTATGACTGCAAACAGCTGAAGTGCCAACTTTCTGCCTGAAACTCTAAATAAGATTCCAGGTGAGGAAGCTTCCTTGGCGAGGACCCAGCAGACCCCAATGTGTTTCACAAAACTAAGTGAAAATCAGATTAATTAGTGAAACTAATCTATAACTGGGGGGGGGGGAATCATTGCAAATCACCACGGTTGTGAAGGGGCAGGGAGGACAGAAATCAGAAAATTTAATGGCAAAAGGGTTGATAGAGGACAAGTATTTTTAGCCATTGCTTTTAGAAAGGCAGAAATTCCTGTTGCACCAGGTGCAAAGCATTTTAAACCCAAATCACATCTTGGAAGCGAAGAATAAATGTGGATTAACGCAGACTTTCCGCCATGATTGCTGCTTATAAGAAAACTTGATGCTTCTGAATAGATTGGAATTCTGCTGGGTTTGTCAACCTCAGAAGCTTTGATGATCAAGAGAAAGAATTATAATCAGGAGGGGAGAAACCTCTAACTCCATGAACTCTGAAGTACGTTCACAGTTTCAAGGACAATATCTTGAGGCAATTGGGAGTTTCTTTGATGTCTGTGTTTAAGCAGTTTTAATGCTGAGTCCTTTTAGTCCCCCACCTATCTAAATCATGCTCAAGATTTAAAACGTCTCATGTTGTTTTGTTTCCTGTAATCATTAACACTTCTGTATGCATCAAAATTATTTTCCATAATCATTTTATTAGATTGAGTATTTCTCACTTGCATTAGATTTCAATTTTTCATTTCAACTGAGGTACTAATTAATTCTTCTTTACATACCCAAGAAAGTGAAACATGACTCCTCTGAGCAAATAGTCATGACTAATATGTGTCTCAAAATGCCCTATGATAATGCTTATACTCAATGTCTGAAGAATAAAACCTATGCAGACTTGATTTGTAATTTATATAATTGTAATTTTCTTCCCTCAGTGCTCTAATGAGGTACTTTTGATGGGTTTTAATAGTGCCACGCTCTAAATTCATATTAAACTTGGTGACTAGTTATCCTACTGTATGTCTTTACCATTAACAAAACACCATAGTAGATCTCACTTTGTTCTCTTGTTGCATTGCTTGATGAAGCTCTACAATCAGTGATTGTTTTTCCATAAATTTTTCACAACATTTTGGGATCATTTTCACAATACTCCACATTGTTAGAAGAAAACAATTTGGATTAGCACTTAATAATACCCAGTATGAAAACACCTGGGTATAACTGGAAGATTTTTCTACTGCTGGAGACTGATTAATTTGCTTAAAGTGAGTAGATTATTGTCATTTCCAAAGAATATATTTGTGTTCTACATTAATACTCCAATCCATGAAGAATTCTTTACTATATTTGTTTTCACCATAAAATGATATAGAAATAGATGCATAAAAAAGTGAACCCCTTCAGATCCTCATTTATAAAACAACTAAGGTAATGAAACCATTCATAAAACCAAATTAAAGTAAATTCTACCAGAATAAATCTATAATTACTTAAAGATCATAATTTTCTTTTTAGCATTGTGGTGCCTTCTAAGACCAATGTAAAAATAAGAAAGGGGCTCGGGATATAGTTCAGTGGTAAAAGTGCCTGCCTGGCAAGTGCAAGGTCCTGAGTTCAATTCCCAGTTCCAAAAAAATAAAAGATAAAATCTTTTAAATATTAAGAATTTATTAAGTTACTGGGGCTGGGGATTTAGCTCAGCGGCAAAGCGCCTGCCTGGCAAGCGCAAGGTCGTGAGTTCGGTTCCTGGTACCGGAGAAAAACCCAAAAAAAAAAACCAAAAAACAAAAAGAATTTATTAAGTTACTTAAAAGTATTAAGTTACTTAAAATTGGTAATTGTTTTGGGTCAAAAAATTCATAATTGTTATTATCATGTTTGCCACAGGTTCACTAATTCAAAACTATCTGTTGAGTGCTTGCAATATGTGAAGCATTATTTATACAACTAAAAATAAGGTGACCGATAAGTCACGTAAGGTATTCACTTATGAAGATTCAATTGGCTTGTGGGGAAAATTATATTAACAAATTAATGATAAATAATACATACTATAGTGACAAACATAATAAAGCTAGGTAGGTGATGTTTTAAAGAAAGGCGGAAAGGGTGGGGGTGAGTGGAGCAACATAGATGATGTGTTTAGAAAAAGCCGAGATGAAAGGTGCCTCTGGGCAAGTGAGTGAAAAATCAAGATCCTCTTGTAAAGAAGACCTACAGAGAGAACAATTCTAGAAAGAAGGTGCAACAACAAAAAATTTCCAAGGCAACAATTTGTCTGTATCTTCTTCTTCATCTTCTAGATTCACTAATAATGACTGTGCCTTGAAGTATGAGCAAGAAAGACAATGACAAAATATAGGAGATGGTGAGCAGGGGCCATGGCCCCTAGGGACTTGTAGGCTGTAATAGGTGCTGCTATGTTATAGAATGTATGACATGGGAATCCTATGATAGTTGTTAGAAAAGATACTGATGCTATCTGATTTATACTACTAAAATAAGTATATGTTTATTGTGCAGAAAAGCATAGGAGTCAGGTTCAGGAAGGAATTAAAGAAGACAAATGAGCGGCTACTAAACTACTTTTAAGTGTAATAATATTTTGAAGTAGTAATGAATCAAGGTTGATATTTAGAGTTTTTGTTTGTACAATTTCAACAAGATGACAGCAGTAGGTGAAATGGGGGCACAAGTGAACAAACAGATTTAGACAATGAGCACAGAGGATAAAAGACTTGTCTGAGGGCTATATCAATGTTCAAGTGATAATAAGAGATCTACATGGGGATTTCAAATACACAGCTGATTCAATAAATGTGGATGTTAGCCAAGATGTTACAGATGGAGATAAAAATTTGGAGTCGTCATTGAGTTAGGAAGTAAAGGCATAGTGCTGAGAGAACAGATGTCTTAATGAAAATGAGTTTAGTTCATTGTGATGATGAAGAAAAATGAAACCTATCTTGAAAGTCAACACTTACATCAGCTCCCGTGGACCCTGTTCACAAACCTCTTTGTTTGGGAAATGGTAGGTTATCACTGGCTTATTATAAACTAGCTGGTGATTCAACCATGCCCACTATGTCAATAAGATAGCTTAACCAAATTGCCATCTTTCCAAAGTTTTCCAAAAAACTGTGAATACCTGAAATTACTTAGGGATGCTTGAAGTTGCTAATTATTTCATGCTCCAATGAATGTACTCCACTTTCAAAATTCCTTCCACACTCATTAAGTTCTTTTTCAGAAAAACACAATGAATCCTAAAAACCTCAAAGGTTTATTAAAATGAGATTTAAATTATCACATACTCTTAAATTAGTATGTGTGTCACATTATCATTAATCATTATCATTCATTAAATACACACATGCATTCACACACACACATTTATGCAAAAATAGTTTTTTTTCTAGAGCACAAATAATTTCTGATGTAAGACCAGGAGAGGACTTTCATCCTTACATATCAGCCTCTATAGAAATGTGTGTGTGTGTGTAGGGGTGTGTGTGTGTATGTGTATGTTTGTAGGGACACTAATTAATATGCTTGAACTTATTCCTAGACTTCTTAATCAATATTAAAACTCTTCCTAAAATTAATGGTGCTTCCAAGACCATACATTATATTATTCTTTTGTTTGTTTGTTTTCCAGTACAGGGAATCGAACTCACGACCTTGCACTTGCCAGTCAGGTGCTGTGCTGCTGAGCGAAATCCCCAGCCCCCATTATATTATTTTTTCAAAAATAATACCACACTGAAAATTTCTGATAATATATATTCAAATAGTAAGGTTTTGTGGCATTTTCATCTATTGTCAGGACCATGGACTTTGCCAAACACACTGAAGGCTGTTCATATTTCTCTTAAGCTTGGAGAATTTATCCCCCACTTATTGGGTGTATTGTTAACAGATAGCCCTTAGTTTTCAAGGTTCTTGAGGAATTGCCTAAAATAGGGAAGGGTATTTTATCAAGGTCACATCCTTTTCCCCAGGCCAGCATGCTTTCAACCACTTTCCCATAGGGAAACATGAAAACTCTTCATCTCAGACCAGATTGTAAATGCAATCTTTAAGAAAGCATTTACAAAGAAAACAAATTAGTCTTTCAACCAGATCTCTATCTAGGTATCTATTTAAGCAAAAAATAGCTGATAGGCGGACATGTTTCACATGAGTCAAAATAAGCTTATTGGCAGGAATATCCAACAGCAGGACACATAAGGATGTGAGTTCTCCCGGACACTGAGTGTTTGTTTAAGTATTGGGAAGTAAATTCCACTCCGGTGCTCTGAGGCAAACTGAGCTCCACAGAGTAAGAGAGCAATCTCAGAGCTCAAGAACCTGTTCTGAAACAGAACTGAATGAGAATATAGCCCACATTGCTGATTTTAAGGGGATTTGGTCCTTCATGATGTAAAGCTGGAGATATAAGTGTAGTCTGTATCTATGTCCTTCCAGCCATTTCAGGCATAGCTGGGTTGGAAAGAATTGAAGTACTAAAGCCAGACAGACAAATGAGGCAGCTATAAAATTCTTCAGTAGCCATGATCTATAACAGTGTCAGGATAGAGGTAAGTAGTGATAACTTGCTCTGAGAGCAGATCAATAGCAAGGATATGGTTGCAATATTTGAAAGAATATTATGTGTGCCTTTACCCCTCCATTTTGATTCTTGAAATTTTGTTATTTGAAATTTACTTTTAAATAGGAAAAGGATATAAAAGTTTAAAGTCATCAGAAATCAATTGTAACAGAAAATGGATATAGTTTTAGGCATAGTAGGGGATATAACTGCTACTTCCAGATCATGGTGAAGATTGCTCCAAATCCTAGAATGTAATGAAATGTACATAAATAGAAAGAGGTAGTAACCTCCTCCAAAATGCTCCCTTTGGCTTCATGCCTACTTATACTGGCTTTCTTCCCATTTTCTGAATCATGTCTGGAAGTCTGCTTTCATGAGTGTTGTTTTCAGGCTGCCTTGATTTTCTGATCAATTGAAATGTTTATGGAAATCTCTGTCTGATATAAACATTTGGTGCATCCTCATCCACCATAAGCACCGGACATGGCTCTGTGAGACTTCTGGCCCTTGTCCAAGTCAAAAGCACCATGAAAGGTAAGCACTTTGAATCAGTTCAGGACCTTACGCCAGCCATGGACTGCAACAGAAGCCATTACTGGCCATTAGAGAAATGCAAATTAAGAAAAACACGGAGGTGCCATCTTACTCCAGAAACAATGACTGTCATCAAGAAACCAAAAATAACAAATGTGTGCAAGAATGTGGGAAAGTAGAATCCACATTGTTGGTGGGAATGTAAGCTAGTACAACCGCTATGGGAATCAGCATGGAGATTCCACAAACCACTCAAAGTAGAAATTCCATTTGACCCAACTATTCTGCTTCTAGGTATCTTCCCAAAAGAGTTAGTCACTATATTATAGGTATACATGCATACTCACATTTATAGATGTACAATTTATAATAGCTGAATTTTGGAAATGACCTATATGCCAAATGACAGGCAAATTAATAAAGAAAATATGGTACTTATATATAATGAAGTACTACTATACTACAAAGAAAGATACTTGAGCCACTTGTTAGTACATGAATGCAGTCTGAGACCATGATATTAAGTGACATAAGTCAGACCTGTAAGCCCAAATATTGCATAGTTTTTCTTAAGCTGGAAACTAGGTATCTAGATATCTAGATATAGATATACCTAGAAATAGATATAGATATGTAGATATAAGACAGAGATAGCAAAATAGCAAACAGATAATTAGTAAGTTGGGTAGCTTTGCAAATGGATTTGGAATGAGAGATAGATGGAGAGATGAGGGAAAGGAGATGAAAAAACAGAACTGTAAGGCAAAATGATGAAAATAGAGATTTTGTAAATGTGAATGTGAGCAAGAGTCGGAAGGAGCAGAGAAAGACAGCAAAGTGAGGAAAGGAAAACAAATAATTCAGATGTGTTATGTACGTGTACTGACCCTCCACGATAAATGTAATAAGTAAGAACTGTAAACATGCACTAATAAAAGCATGGATGCAAACAAGAGGATTTCCAGAACTACTTCAGTGGGTGTCAAGGATGATGGATAAAAGTGTTTCAAGCTAACAAGAGATATATTTTGAGGGTGATTATTGGCCACGTGTCTATCACTGTAATATTTTTTTTTTAGTTTAACATCAACCATAGTTTTGGGTCACATCTTATCAACGTCTCAGTAAAATGGCTTAATAAAATTTCTGTTGTCATATTCTTATCTAATGGGAGGATTAATTTCAAAAATTATCAGAGAAAAAAGTTTTTTAAAATGTAAGTTGCATAAGAATTATATCCTAGCTTTGAGACTTACTGCGATTAAAATGTGTTATTTTAGTTTTGTAATTCAGTGTTTGAAATTAACACACCTAGATGCCCCAGACAATCTGAAACACATTTGTGTTTAGTGTTTTCTGTTCCACTCTTGGAGTAGAATGGTGGAAAGCTGAATTGTGTAGCGGCAGATGAAGTCTCAGTGAAGGCTTCAGCCATCTGTGCAGAGAAATCTAGACCTCAGATGTCTCCTTTCTGGGTTGCCTTATTTATGATGAAGATTTAGGGATAGTATTAGAACCCCATAATGACCACACTTTAAATGTCAAACTGCTACCTGGAAAAGGGTAAAATACTGGGTAAGGCAATTGCATTTCCTTTGGTAAGTAAAACTCAGCTTTAAGAGTTCTCTAAAAACAATAATACTAGCAGCCGGTAGAATGAATACCTCAATTCTGAAAGGAGAATCCGGGCTCTATAGCACAGTCTTTGCTAGGGGTTTCAAAACAATTCCTCTCCCTGTTAGCAAAAGCCTTATTTCTGACTGTGCTTAAGGCATCTCCTTAAATTAAACTTTTACAGAATCTGATTTTTTTTTTTTTCTGTTTAATTTCTGATCATGGAAATTTTTGGCATTTATGAACCAAATGGTGTGTCTCCAAAATTCTCATGTTAAAGCCCAGCTCCCAATGTGACTGTATTTGAAAGCTGAATGGGATCATAGAGTGTGGTCCTAATACATGTGACAAATGCCCTTGTACAAAGAGGAAGAGTCGCCAGGGATGCACACACCTAAAGAAATGATCATGTGAGGACACAGTGATGAGGCACCAACCTAAAGTCGAGGACAGAGGCCTCAGGAGAAATGAAACCAGCCAACTGCTTGACCTTCTACCTCCAGTCTCCAGAACATTGAGAAACTTCATTTCAATAATTTTACTTTAACCCACACAGTCTATGGTATGTTGTGAGGACAGCATAAGGCAGGTAGCAAGAATTTAAAATAAATACTTTTGTGTATCAGAAATCTATCGTACCATATTTGGATTTCTGACACAGAATCTGAAAGCCTTGGAATACAGAATTGTCCTCAGTTACACTTCAGTTCATTTAAAAATCTGCTTGTAATAAAAATTGTGAAGGTTTCCTTCTAAGATGGAACATGGGCTTACTTAGTTACTATGTCTTAATCAATGTTTCTAAATCTAGCTAACCAAAAACATACATTTGTACTAATAACTTATATCAGTATATGTGTTTGTAATTGACACACATATAATCATATATAAATGTAGATGTATATATCCATAGAGGGAGAGCATTGTGCATTTACCTCAGATTAAAACTAATGCTAATTATCATCTATATACTAACATCTAATTAACATACATTTTAAAACCATACTGTCTACTAGTAATATCAATTTGAATCTAGTGTAAGTTACCATATTTAGCTCCTAGTGTTTAAACTAAAGAGAGAGAAAACAGTATTTCCTATAGTGCAACTACTGGGATCTTTTTTTTTTTTAGTGCTTAATAGATTTTTTCTCTTCTTATAACTATTTCTCTGAAGAGAGAAAATTCTGCAGCATGTCATGCACGGTGTTTCCTTGGTTAAGACTTCTTCCCTTGCCCTCAGCAGAAAATTCCCCAGCTATGGTGCATAGTCTTTCCTGGGCCTTTCCTAAGCTATCTCACACCTGTGTTGATGCCTCATCTTGCAGCCCTTAATTGTCTATGTCCTTGATGGGTGAAATGATTTGGTTCTTACACAGATTTATGTTTGCCTCATAACACTGGGCTCAGGTAAAGGGGCTTCATCTTGCTTTACATTAGGTCAATTTTTATTCTGGTCCCTCTTCCCCAGGAATGGTCATGCACTAGTGTAAATCAGTTATTTTCTTACAGCCTTCTGTGATTTGGATATAATTTGAATGTGTTCCCCAAGATTTCAGGCATTATAACTTGATCCCCAGTGTTAGGGATTAAATGAGTAGAAACTTAACCTGACCATAGTATTTATGGGTGAGACCTTTGGGAGTTTATTAGAACTGAAGTCATTACAGTGCATCCTCTATAACTCAAGTCTAGCAGCATTTTATGAAAAGGGAGAGAGATGACATGTGTGCTCCTGTTTTTTGCTCTGGTTATTCAGCATTTCCTTAGAAATTTATTAGGAAGAAGGCCACCACTACATGCTGCCCTTATGCCTTGAACCTGAACTGTGTGATAAAATAATCTCTTTTCCCTGTCAAATAAGCTACCCCTCTTTCTGTTCTAGCAGCAAAATTGGAAGTTGGACTCAGATAGAGCACCTGTTATTCCACACCACTGTTTTACTTCTCCCTCTGGCCTCTGCTGCCCTGCCATACCCTTCTTTGCTTATCTTTTTCCTCCAGAGTCTGTGAGCACTGTGGATGCACAAGGAACCCCCTGTCATGTCATCCTTAGAACCCGACAACACTTTGCACACAGTAGGTTCACCACACAAGCTCCTCGGTTTGGACTTATTGAAAAGTAGTAAAGTATATATTTTAATTGGGATGAAATAAATGTTTCCTCATAAAATCCCATAATATTTGAAGTATAGCTAGTAAGTTGAAGATGAAAAATACTGTGTCTCCTATGATAAAACTTAAGTACTTTTTCTTCTTCAGATGGTCACACTGAACACGACGCTGAGGTTTCGCAAAGACTGAAGTAGTTACAGTCACTAGGGGTCACTCTTACAATTTTGAATCTGGCAAACCCGAGTAGGTTATTTTCCTTAAAATGGTTTAATTTTAACACTTCCCTCCCTGATGCAAAGATTTTTTTTTTTTTTTTGGCTTTTCTCCGGTACCGGAAACCGAACTCACGACGTTGCGCTTGACAGGCAGGCGCTTTTGCCGCTGAGCTAAATCCCCAGCCCCTGATGCAAACATTTTTGTGATGATACCCGATGGTAGTATCTGCCAAATAAAATAAAAACTATGTGTATATTTTCAGCTATTAACTATTATCAGAATGGTTTTCTTGTAGGTGATTAAAAGAAGCAGTAAGGTAACTGGAAAACTTGGTCCTCCAAGCTCATATTGATGAAAACTAAAATAGTATTTCACCCGTCATGTCCCTAGTGGAAAATGTAATCTTGTTGTGGCAAGTGTCAGAAATTTTTAGAAAGGTAACAGCGAGTCTTACTCCTGGGAGGTGTAGGTAATCTTCCGGTGGATGTGAATGCTTTGCTAAATGACCTGCAGAAGCATAAGCACCGCACATGGTTCTTCAAACCACCAAGTGTCATCTTAGCAGGAGTCTTACTCACAAACAGGCTGAAAAGAAACCCACATACATTTGCAAATGACAGCGTAGTGGCAAAAGTCAAACAAATCTGTTTTTAATGGTTCTGTGATCACTTTTATATTTGTACCATGCTCAAACCTTCCGGGTAATTAGTGCATGGCAATCAATCACGAATCTTCAGGCAGACACCAATTCAGGTGTCCGGTGCTTCACGCCCCATCTTCCAGGAGCAAGGATTTAAGTAGTTGGGGGAAGGGCAGTATGGGCAGGAAGCTGGAGAGAATAGAAAGAAAGCTCTGGCCTGAGCAAGTGACTCCTTTGCCTGATCAGTAACTTGGTGAACAGAAGTATGTTTTCAGTAACAATTAGCCTAGGTGAAGATAGAAACTTTGCCTTTAAAAATAAGTTTGAGGGTCTGAGGATAATTGCACAGCACTTTCTGAAATTGTGAGGTGCACAGTTCAGTCTCCAGCAGAGCCAAAAATAAACTATGATAAATAATGAGTTTGTGGGAGTAGAAGAATTGTGCAGAAACACAATAAACTTTAAAGGCAGCCACACTCAAAAGAAGTGTCGTCATAAAAAAAAAACCTTGCAAGCTTCTATGTTCTCATTTTTATAGTGGAACAACAAGGACAAAATACATACACACATATACAAACACACATGCCTACACACATACACATAAATGCATGTGCTATAGAGTATGTGTATCGTATCATTATACATCATATACATATATGTGGATGTGTGTCTCCAGTTCTAAATACATGGGCAAAAACTGTCCAAATATACATTCTTTCTTATTCTGCTTTGAAAAAAGCATATTTCTGTAATCAAAAATCAGGAAATATTGACCTAGTGTACCATGGAGGAACAATATAGAGTATTTGAAATTGGATCTGTCCCAGAAGACCCAAGGTGTTCAGTTTCCCCATAATAATATGGCAAAACTTGATTTCCATTCTTTCAATCTGTTTGAAAGGCATCATAAACCATTTATTGATTTTTCTAAAAGAGGAAATAAGAAGAAAAATGTTTCACTTGAATATAAAACCTGGCCATCCAATTTCAGTTACAACATGGGCACTCATCTGACAGACACTCTCAGAGGGCTCCGTTGCAGTGCATATACAAAAGACATCTACAAGTTAGAGACCTCACAACTTGCAGGGAAAAAATTGTTGGTATCAAGTACAGCCACAAAAGAGACGGTCTCAGCAGGGCCTCTTGCTGGGCTGTACAGAGTCTGACTGCCCCCATGTGAGGGTTAACTCTATATCCGGCTATGTGTTTCCCACAGACTCAGCCTCCGGAATCTAGGAAGAGAACTGTAACGAAAGCTGCAAAGTACAGACAGGGATATTTGAGGAATTTAGTGGCCAACACTGAGAATGACACACCATGAGCAGCTTCACAGAGCTATTCAGGGAAATGTGCTGAGTCTACCTCCAAAACACTTGTTAAAGATGCATAAAAAACACTATTACTGTTAATCTTTAAAATATCCAAAGATAAACATTATATGCACATAGATATTCTCTTACACATTGTTGTACGATGTTGATAATTTTACGCAAGCATCATGCTATTTTGGAAATGCACATCAAAGACCTTCTGGAGGTGGGAAGGCATAGATGTTTGGGGGTTGAGAGCAGAATTTTGTACACAGAGATTTCATATCCATTGCATTCCTTACCTCTAACACACTGCTCCTTTTATTTAAAACAAGATTATAGTATGCCCTCGCAAGTTTGGTAAGATCAAACCAAACCACAGCGATATTGTTTTTGAGGTACAGTACCTGACCCATGTAGAACACCAAAGGAATAGTAACTTTATTATTAGTAGTGTTATCATTGTCAATATTATGAGTTAAGAAAAAAATCTTAGCCTTCTTATTTACTTCATGTCCAGTTG
Organism: Chinchilla lanigera; assembly: GCF_000276665.1. NCBI lineage: Eukaryota > Metazoa > Chordata > Mammalia > Rodentia > Chinchillidae > Chinchilla > Chinchilla lanigera. The sequence goes on along the minus strand of NW_004955433.1, from coordinate 21,156,732 downwards.
CAGAGACTGCTGTTTCTACTGTGCTTGCAATTCTTAGCGAAGCGATTACTATCAGGACTTTTGGGACCATACTTGACTTTCCTTTCCTTTGTATTACTTGAAAATATTTGCAAGAAAAATGTTCTGAAGCAAAAATGATGTGAACATGGGGCTATCCAATGATTCAGTAGAGCTATTGTCTGTAGATACAGATGGATGAGAAATGTGACTTCTAAGCATCTGGAAGTTCTAACTTCCCAACATATTTTGATTTCCTGATAGAGTACCTGCTTACACTCATTATACATTAGGTTCTTGGCTGAAAAGATGGAATATATCTGTGGTTGGTGCAAAAAGGTGAGTGTCTTCCCATTAAATGAAAGTAACAGTATAAATAGACCAGTTCCTCTGTTCCTGAGTTATAAACTTGAAATAGTATAAAGTTGACCTTATGCACACAGTGAGTTGAGTGGAGCATTTATCTTTTGAAGAACACTTGAAATATTTAACAGTTCTTTCAAATATGTACCTCATCTCAAGTCTGTAGTTTGTTCTTATAAAATATTCCATTATTTCATGTGTATTAATTATTCTTATAAGCCTTGATTAAGGCACAAATTCCTCAAAAAGAAAGAAAAGTACTGTATTTTTATTAAAAACACTTAATAGAGACTGTCATAGTTTTGAGTGCTAATTTCTTACTCATCCTGAAGAGGGAGAAATTTTGGGGGGATGGGAGGAATTTTGAGAAAAGAAATTTGAAGTGAGGGCTGGAGACATAGCTCAGTGTGCAGCACCTACTTGACAAGTGTGAGGTCCTGAGTTTAATTACTGGTACCCATAGAAAAAAAAGGAAAAGAAATTTGAACTGTAATGACTGATTTTTCCCAGGTAATTCATCCCTTTGATATTTCTCTATGCATTTCATTTATCTATTGTTTTAAAGGAGCCATCATTATCATGATACATGTTCGATATAGATGTCAGCATTACCATTCGGTCCCTGAATCCAGGATTTTCTAGTTCAAAGAAGGAAATGTGCTAAGTCTGTCAGTTACACATATAGGTCAATAACAGATGCCTTAAGAGATACCTATAGCAGACAGAGACAGAAGAGAGATTAAAAGGCTGAATGATAAGACTCAATTGTAAATGGGAAAGCATGGAATAGGAAAATAGGTATGACTTCAATTGAGTATTGTGTAATAGTTCATGAGAAGGGTAATTTCACACCAGAATGAACCTAAGTGGAGTTTTATTAAATGTTACATTACCAGAACCATAAAATTTGCCCCAGTTTTCACATTGCAGTTTCTTTTCTCCTTTTACAACTCTGGTATATTGGAAATAAGTCCAAGTTATACAATTCTAAATATAAAAATAAAACTAATTCTAAAGCTAAAATACAGTCTATAATGTTAATTGGAAGCTTAGTATGTGCTGAGTGCTACTTCAAATATTCTACATACAACCTATTGTTCTGTGCCTAGAGGAATGAAGAAGGCAAAAACATTCCCATTTCACAGGTGAGGAAAGTAAAGCTCTAAAGGCATCATCAGATTTCTCAAGTCTTATCTGATTGCCACCCAAAATCAAGACTTTCTGATTCTGGAATCGGTCTTTGAATAGTTACGAAATACTGTCAGTTATCCTATTATCCAAGACATACTTCCCAGAGTAGGGACCAATGGCCAGCAGTTATCAGAATATGGTAGAATGCAATAAGGTATAAATGAAGAATGTCATGATCTCAAAAACAAGTCTTCACTTAGTCAAGATCCCAGGTGATACATATGCAATGTGTGTAAAACATTGGTTTAGTCCAACACGTATACATTCCATACAGATGACTGTGTATTTGCTAAGTAGAGAATTGGGAACTATTTCATGGGTCAATTTCAGTTGCCAACTTGGTACTAAAGTCTGTTTCTCTGTAACACACCGACAGTATGCCCTTTCCATAGGATTTTCCCCACCACACCCCATGGTGGAAAAATTGGTCATGCAATCTCTCTTTTATATGTCAACATTCTCATATATAGGCCCAAATCTGAATACAAGCAAGCCCAGGTATTATTTACTTCCATCTAATTATTTCAATTTCTTTGACTATCAGCTTAATAACGACGTGTCTACTCCTCATATCTCTGGTCTCTCATTTCCATCCAATTGTAACTAATCAAGGTCCCTCTCAAAATTAATCCTATGAAATGAGCCAGCTAATGCAGGGATATTGTCCCTCGAGAATAAACATTCTCTCTCAGTGCTCTGATTGCTCTGGGGCTATTATTAATTGAATAACACTGACCATCTACAGTACTGGAGTAAGTGAATTATAAACTAAAATGCCAGATGTTGTTTCCAGATGCCCAAACAAATCATCTCCATGTTTTCTCTATTTATAACCAGATTTAGGGAAGTGGACCCTAAATATTTCCCTCTTTAACGCCCTGCTGAATGTAGGAAATCATATATTGAAAATTCCCTTTCTTCCAAAATACTTCATTATTTTTTTTCTGGAAACTTCATATATTTTGAGTATTCACTGAGTAATCAGGAAGCTTCATGAATCATTTATGCAAGATGAATAGGATTCATAAAAGTAGTAGAAACTTACCTTTCATTTATCCTTATAAACAAAATGTTCATTGAGCATCTAGGCCCCAAGGAAGCAAAAATGAGTAAGTCAGAGTCTTTGCTTTATCAGAGCTAACAGACCAGAGATAAGGAGAGGTACGTGAAGCTATAACTGCAATAGAATGCCTGAACACAGTTCTATGGGAAATAAAGAGGAATAAATGATTAATTGCCTCTGGGAGGAGAAGAGGACTTAGTAGAGAGATGGAATTTGGGATGCTTCGTAAGGAAGATTTGCTTTTCAAAGAAGACAAAAGTCAATCCAGACAGAGAAACATGCTGTGAACAGACAGAGAGAAAGAACACCATGATGTCATATCCAGAGAGTGGTGGACAGCTGAGCTCATTGGAATCCAGCAAAGTAATGAGGAGAAGCAACAGATAATTTGTCACCAGTTTGTATTTTAAGAAGACCTTGCTCTCCCTACCATGATGCAAATAGTTGATTCTTTAAAATCTGAGATATGCTGTGAACTTTTTTTAAATAGGTGATACTGTGATTTAATTTGTGATTAGAATTAATACCCTACTTTTAAATTGGACAAGGAGCATGAAGAAAAAGAAACTGAACATCAAAATATCTCACTGGAAGCTCATCCCATCAAAATATCCAAACATCCCATCTAAGCTGGAACTGTAGTCCAGCCTAGCATTGTTGAAAGTATTACTTGATCAATGCTTGTAAAATCTATCACCCAGATATAAATGGCCAAAGCACATTAACCATAATAAAAGCCTTGCCAGTGCAGCTGTTTGACTCCTAAACAAAACAAATACTTAAAGCTCTTGGAAATTGTAAGTGAATTAGTTTCAGTTCCCCAGTAGCAGGGAAAAAATTCTCAAGTGCCTTTTCTGCTGAGCGTTTTGCTAGATGAACAAACCAGAAAGCCCGAGTACATATTGCTAATGAAATGTATAAATATTCTACCCATTCAGAAGTATGTACTGTAAACCCAGAGAAAGAAAATAGGTTTGAGAATAAACATTAAATGGAAGAAAAGTCAGATCATATTCAGAAGGAAATAAAAACGTGTAAGCTCTTGTATAATCTAACCAAGGCATCCCTTAAACAGTAGGAAGTAAAAGTTTATAAACCTAACAACTTCACTGGGAATTTTGAGGATTCTAAATACAATAAAATAACAGTTATTTGAATTTTTTCCACACAATGTTTCATTTTACCCACACAATGTTAGCAGGTTACTGCTATTGTTCACATTTTACAGGGCTAGAAAAATTTAAACTCAAAGGAACTGAATAATTTAATTTTTAAGACTGTCAAACAGCCAAGATCAAAATGGACTTTTTAAAATAATGCATCACATAAATGGGCATTTTTCTTAGGTTAATCTGTTTAATATTGGAAATGTTGCATTGGTTCAATCTAATAGATTCCAAGTAGAGTGCCCTAAGATTATCAGTCAACATCACGCAATTTTATACTGGTCCCATAGTTGCAAAGGCAAATTAATCCAAAATGTCAAGTGAAATGTCAAATAAAATGTTTTTGGATCTCAGTTCGGCTAGGACCAATATGGTCCATGTTTGTCACTGGAATGTGTGTTAAACTAAAACCATTTGCAAACAATCCTTTCTCTCATTTTTTCCAAGAATTACTATAAATATCATCTCTAAATTATTTCATATAAATTATCATCTCTGGAATATTGTGGATTACACCATAATATGTTAGGATCTTATCACATGGAATGTATGACACATACCACTATGAATATATACACACAAATTCATTCATGGCTTTATCTACACTTGTTCTAGTTCACAATATTCTTTTCATCAAAATGTAGAGTTTTTGGAGCTATATTTTTTTCCTTTAGGCTTCTAGAGAGAAAAAAAAATGTGCAGTGATACAATCATAAAGGTGAGTCTAGCCTCTGAATTATGATAGTTGGGGGAAGGGCATGATATAAGGTCCCTTGCTAGGAGCTTATAATCAAAAACTCTGTATGATATCCTTTTGGTTATCAGCCAAAGGGCACAGATTTTGAAGGACTTTTACTTTGTTATTTGCTTCTAATTGAAAGAATGTATCTATAATAAGTACAAAGAATTCTCAATATCTGAACTTCTTTCCCAGCCCTTGAGGAAGATTGCTCCTCTTGTGACTTTTAGCTGGTTTGTTTCATCAGCACTCTTTGTAGTGGCTGCATATGGTGACCAAAGCTATCCACAAGGGCATGAAGTCTTTGCAAAGGATTTAAATGTACCTAGTCCAAAATTCATGTGAAATATATACTTGTTGCCCCAACCAATGAAAAATCAGAAACAATGCCCAACTTAAAACAACCCCAAACACTCAGCATTATTACTTTTATGCTTAGCTAGCTGAAATATGCCACCAATAGCTCATAGCTTTTCTAATGCCCAACAATCATATATCCAGATATTTCTCCTCTTGCACATGGCACCAGATGTTTTGCATTTAAGTTGTGCCCTAAACCCTAAAGTTATCTCAGTTCTTTCATATGTTACCTGATGATAAAATGTGGAATTCCATCAACAATCTGTCATGTTTTTTCTCTGACATCCTGAAAAGTTTAGATGTTGTTTGTCATGCTGAAATTCATGTACTAGAAGATTGGTCTCCACTGTACTGGTTTTGGGGAGATGGTGGGATGTTTTCAGGTTAGGAAGCAGTGTAAGATAACTAGGTAATTGAGGTATGAAACTTGAAATGTAGTTCTTCTGAGACCAAGGCCCTGATTAGTTCCACAACAGTGGATTGTTATTAAAAGAATGGGCATGGCCTTGAATCTGTTTAACATCCTGTCTGTCCACTGGATTTCTGTCACACATATTCTCTTGTTGTGATGCATCTAAACAGAGGCCATCACAAGAGGCTAAAAGCACAAGGCCATCCAATCTTAGATTTTCTAAAAGTGTAGTCTAAATAAACCACTTTTAAAATAAAGGTTCGACCTTCAGGTATTTTGTTATAGCAATGGAAAATAAATTAAAGCATGTTCTCATGTGATTTTAAATGTAGTCCTCAGAAATGCCTTCCTTATCATCTAAAATGCAAATCAAATCATATCCATTCTCCACCTGCAAAGCTAGAATTATATTTAAATCACTATTAGGATAAAGGATAAATGATCATTATGTAATCTAAATCTCCTCTCTAACCATCTCATAGCACCTGTACTACTGAATTTATGGAAAAAAACAAAAACCCTTGCTTTCTATCCTCTTTAAGTCTTTCACAGGCTGTACTCCTCCACTTTTCATAGAAAAATCCTATAATAGTGGTTGCTAAACATTTTATAAATGACAAGCTTTTCAGGGACTAGGAGTAGGTGAGCAATGAAAGTTTATTCCATTTGTTTGCACTTTATATCTATTATTCAAACTTGCTATTAGAACCAGGTGTATGACTGATGTACACCAACTTGTCTGCCACTATAAAGTCAGCTACCAGATGCGGCTCATTACTTGCCACTCATGAATAGGATTTTGAAATGAGTCTGAAGCAATTGCCTTATTATAGCCTCTGTACAGTAGAACCTCTTTCCCAGTGTTACTCTGTATGTGCAGCCACTGCCCAGCACTATTATCACCTCCTCAGCTCCACCTCAGAGCATTAGGCACTAGATTCTCATAAGGAATGTGAAAACCACAGTTCCCACATGTGTAGTTCACTGCAAGAGTCATGCTACTGTAAGAATGTAGTGCCAAGTGCTGATATGACAGAAGGTGGAGCCAGGAGGGAGTGTGAGTGATTCACAGCAGCTGTAAACACAGATGAGACTTTGCTCACCACTGTTCAACTACTCTGCCACCTGGTTCCTAGTCAGCCATGACCTCGGGAATGAATCTTTGCTTCTTGACCACAGCCTGGTAGGGAGTGTGCCAGGGTGTTCACCAGGGCTGTGCCTCTCTCTACTCCTGACACTTATCATAAAATCATGACAATTTTTTCCACATTTCCTTTTATCTTGCCCTTCCAAGCACACAAGTAGATGATGATGTCTTTGAGGAGAGACGTTATACATTCATCTTATGTTTTTCTCTTCCTGTATCACTCCTGATAGAGCAAGAACCTATCAAATTAAGTGAACATTTTAAAGTAATGCAATTTAGCAGCTGGGAACAGAGAGGGAGAAAAATACAGAGCAGACTTTGATGGACTACAGATTATGCATACACTTGGATCTTTTCTTTTTCCTTGTCTTTTTGAGACAGGGTCTCACTATGCAGTTCAGGCTGGCCTTGAGCTCACTTTGTAGCCCAGGCTGGCCTCTCATAACAAGCCACCTGCCTCAGCCTCCTGATTGCTGGGATTACAGGTGTGTGCCACCACACCCAGCTCATACACTTGGATCTTAATATGGTTTTTCTGTTGACCAGTAGTCTTAATTTACCAGGCAAATTCTGGTTACCCTGTTGGGCATTGTAATTGTGTTTCAAAGTAATGCTCAAATCACCTGCAAAAGGTCACTTTTATTAGGAGTTTCTCCTTGGAGAAAGGATATGTTTTATCTCAACGGCTGAAGAGTTGAGTAGTTTCCACCTTTGAGCTCCTGTACATTCCTGGTCTTCACAGAAGGGAACAGGGATGAGAATAGAAGGGAAAAGTCATGCTGCCACATGAAAGAAATAAATCTGTATTGAGAATAAGCCAATTACAATTGGATTTCCTCTCCTTTTTATTTTTACCTTTTAATGTCAGGGTGATCCTAACTTCAGGCTTTTAAACAGCTTCAAATGTACTTTTTGAATACCAAGATAGCGAGATAAAATGAAAATCTTTTGTTGAGGAAGGAAATGACCATTCTCTAAATGGTAATAGGGTGGCTTCTGTTGAAAGATGGCAACTTGATTATGGAACATTCAAGAGAGAGAAAATGTGTTCAAATCAACTTTAAGAAATGGAGGGAACTGAAAACCTCTTCATTCTCACCTGCAGTAGGACAAGAAGAATCATCATAGAGAGGTGAAAAGGTTCATAATAACTCCGTGTGTGTATAAATGCTACAGAGAATCTCAAGGTGTAACAGGTTCTAAGTCTTTTCTTTTTTTTTTTTTCCCCTCTGGTACCGGGAATAGAACTCACAACCTTGCCCTTGCCAGGCAGGTGCTGTGGTGTTGAGCTAAATCCCCAGCCCCTCTAAGTGTTTTCTGTCTATTTAAGTAATAACTCTTCCGGGAATTAAAAATTCTCCAAAAACATGGGATCTCCTGACTCCAGATAAACTGAGGTAGAAGTGCTTCTCTCCTCCAAGATTCGATTTCTGCTTTTCTCAAATGGGGTTTGAGTGTGGTCATTTTTGAAAGATTTTAGGGAATTCTAATGCTCATACAGCATTGAAGAATTATACTGTAGCCTCAGCTCAGCTCTGACATTTGCTAGTGCCATAAATAGCAGTGATTTTTAATCCTTCTTCTAAAGATGGAATATTTGCTTCTGTTAAACTGTTGGCTTGAATGTGATTGTCACCTGTGTTTACCAACTTGTTGTGGTTCTGCTTTTATTTCTGATTAAGTTCACTAACTGAATCAGGAAAAAATAATTATAATAAACAATGAACTTACACCTGACATTTATTGGGGTATTCTCCCAAATACTTTGCTAGTAATTATCTATGCCTTGAAAGAAGATATAACTTAACTGCTCTATTTTTTTTCCTATTTTATAGAAGAGGAAACACAAGCACAGATAAGTTAAGATCATTTGCCTATGGTTACAGAATTAGTAAAAGAGAAAATTTCATTCTTAAAAACCACATATTCACACTGAGACTTGCTCAGAATGATAAGAGTATAGCACCATAGGAGATGTAAGGTAAATACTTAGAATATGGATTTGTGCTAACACACCCACCTTAAACCTGACTATGGCTTACTGACTGTAACCTTATCTAAAGTATATAAACACTTTGACCTTCAATTTCTCTAGTTCTTCAAGTGCAGATTTTAATACTTTCAAACTCCCAATGTGTAAGATTCAGAATTTGCTAAATAACTTAGCAATAGGTCCTAAAATAGATCAGTGGCAGAACAATAATTAAAACTTAAATGTAGTAATTTACAGGTTTATTTCTATTTTAGTATATCTCTTCAGAGGAAATGGATTTGTAGGACTTTGAATACACTGGGAAGGAACTAACTTCTTAATAATGTGAATTATAAACCAGTACAGAGAACGCACCAGTTACCCATAGGAGCTCAGACCAGGGACTTGAGTAGTTAATGCATTAACTATTCTGGAGGGTTCCTCATTGTTAGTGCACTTGTCAGAAGGCACGCAAAACCTGTCTGTAATCTAGCTTGCAAGCAGATCTGCAACTTTCCAGTCTAAGAATCATTATCTGGTGAGACCAATATTTCCTCCCACCCAGAACTGCATGCTGTGGAGGAGGTGAGGCCTGAGCCAAGCTCACGAGACACTGAATTCTAACTTCTCTGTGTTCCACAGTCTGCTTTCTGCATTGCGTGCACTTGGGCTCTTCACTATATTTTGGAAAGTAAAGAGCCACAGACACAACAGGGAAACGCATGAAGAAGGCATGTGGTAAGTCTGTAAAACCCTCTGAGGGTTCCGTTCACTTTCACAGCTTCAGTTCCAAAGCTATATTGTGTTGCCAAATAATAATTTATCATAAAAATAAAAACTACTCATTTTAAGAAGCTGGGACATTACTCGCTCCTGAATGGGGTGGTTTGACATTTGTTACTTCAGTGTGCTAGTGGAATTTTGTCTGACTGACAATAAATGAAAACTTTTTTTCACTGTATTACACAAAACTTCAATGAGGCAATTTGTCATTTATTTTTAAACTACTCTTTCTCTCTATAATTCTTATAATGAATCTTGTACAATTCATATACTTATTGGTAGCTAATATAAGCCAGGGATTCTTTAGCAAAACAAAACAAAAACAATGTATGTCTTCTATATATTCTACAGGATACTAGAATATACACTATGTATACACTTTGTAAATTTTAAGGTATACATACACATATATGCATATTTTACCTTTACTATAAGGAATAGCTCATGAAGGATGAGTGGTTCCAAGATAAGTAAACTGGAGACCAAAGAGAGGCAATACTGTAACTCCAGCCTGAAAGTCCCTAGAAGCCTTAGACAGAGTCAGCAGACAGAAAAGAAGTAAAGTCCCAGCTATGCAAAGTCAGGCAAGAGGAGTCTCCCACATACTGGTGAGATGGTCAGTGTTTTTGTTCTACTCAAACTGGATGGATGCTTACCTGAGTCTAATTCTGTTCAGCAAATTGAAACATTATTCTTACCAGAAATTTGCTCACAGTTACCCCAGAGTAATGCCTAGATAAGCATTTGAGTATTCTCTGGCCCAGTCAAGTTGACAAATAAATTTAATCATCACATCTCCTTTTTCTGCTACAAACTAAAAAAGACTCAATTAATTACATAAGCTGTTTAATCTATCAGCAAAACAGCGATAAGAAACTATACCACGAAGAGATGCTTCAAGGATTAATTGTGTTATTATGTGTGAAGTGCTTTATTATATGAATTATATATGTCTTTATACTGTATCCTTCCTCTTACAAAAATGTTCTTTCATCTATAAAGTGGGGTCAGTCTTTGCACATGTACACATCATAAGAGACAAGGGGCTGGGGATTCAGCTCAGTGGTAAAGCGCCTGCCTGGCAAGCACAAGGTCGTGAGTTTGGTTCCTGATACCAGAGAAAAACCAAAAAACAAACAAACAAACAAACAAAAATCATAAGAGAGAATAAATTTGAAAAAATTAAGGCAAAGCCTCAGTCAGTCTATCCATGAAGAAAGTCCTGATTCTCCTACTCATTCTGAGAGCTACAAGCATGACTAAAACATTCATGTGCTTATGTGTTTGAGTGACTGCACACAAGAATTTTCCCAAAGCAATAAGCATCATGGTGTGGGCTTCTCGTGACATCATGTTTTGATATTCACCTAACATATCAGAATAAACACAATAAGAACTTAATGATAGTAATTTCTTGCTATCTGTGCTGTCAGGCTTTTGCTTGACATGTGTTGTACTCATGATTACATTTTGTCCATATTTGCATTTGATTTAGGAAATTGCATTAGTTATCCATTGCTGTATAAGAGAAAACTACACACTTGGGTTTAAATAACACATATTAACTTGCTGAAATTTCTTTTCTTTGTGGTACTGGAGACTGGAATCAGGATCTTTGCACTCGTGAGCTACATCACGAGCCATTTGCCAAACTTTTTTTCTTTTTACTGTACCTGGGATCAAACTCAGGACCTTGCACTTGCCAGGCAGGCACTGTACCACTGAGCTATATCCCCAGTCTGCCAATTTTTTTTGAAACAGTGTCTCATTAATTTGCTAAGTTTCCCAGGGTAGGCTTGTATTGGACATCCTTCAGCATCCTCCTCATGGAATCATAGGTGTGGGCCCACTGTGCTTGGGGGCCAGGAATCTGTACATGGATTGGTTGATTCCACCTTCTGACTGTGACCAAGGGGGTGGTGAGGGCTGAGTTTTTGCTTCACTAGGAATAGATCCTTTCCCAAGTTCACTTACACTATTGGCAGAATTGTCCTCTTTATGAACATGAGATGCATTTCTTGAGAGTCCTTCTCAGAATCTAGCGGCCTCCTGGAATTTCCTACTACATTTTCTCCCTGGAAGTAGTTGAGAATAAATCAGTTTTCCTCACTTTCCTCTCCCTATCCCCTTTTCCATCTCCTCCCTTTCCTCCCTGTCTTCCTCCTCCTCCTCTGATTCTGCTCCTCCTCTCCCTATCTCTTCCTTTCATTCATCCTTTATCTTCCTCTTCCTCCTCTTCTACTACTAGGGTTTAAAAACCCGGGAATCGAACTCAAGTCGTTACGCTTACCAGGCAAAGGCTGTGCCGCTGAGCTAAATTCCCAGCCCCTAAAAACAGATTCTTTATACTGAACTGCATTCTAGTCCCTTCTTTTACTTTGTATTTGGAGTCAGGGTCTCACTAAATCATGAATTTGTCCAGGCTGTGCTAGAACTAGCAGTCTCTTGCTTCAGCCTCCCTGGCTGCAGGGATTACAGACATTAGTTCTTAAATGCCACAGGACAGCAAGAGAAACTGATGTAAGTCTGCAGGGAAGACTGAGTGTCCATAACGTAGTGTAATTACCCAATGACATCTCATATCCTTGCCTTCAAACACAAGGGAATGTCCTTCTTTCACCTTTGCCGTAGTATATGGGATAGAAACAAGTAAGAGTTCTAGCGTCAAGCAAGGGGAAGCTTTATCTGATTCTTTGTGTTGTGAATCCCAGAAAGCAAAGATGTCTGGGGTTCATTTTGGTGTCTGTGCTTGAGAGAGATGATGCAAAAGCATAAGAAGCTATTGATAAACTATGGAATGAACATCATGTTTTTAACTCATGCCTTGTGAAAGGATGTCTACTGAAATTTGAGTCATCAACCTGTTCATAGTACTTATTTTTTCACATAGTTTGGAATAATCTCTGTTTTCTATGGTGACATAAGTTTAATTACCACTTTAAAACATAAATATATATATGCACAAGCACACATGTGCTCAGTTTTGGAAAAACCTAAAACATTCAATAAACAATGCGGAAAATTCTTAAAGACTTTCAATTCTTTGAATGCTCGGCTGCACTTGGGCAGGAATTCTGTAATTTAACCATGCTTATACAATACATGCAGTCCAAACAAAACATTTATTTAATAAGAATTTCACCTTTCCTTTAGGGAATGATGGCACTCATTTCTTCTTTTAAAGACTTTTAGCAGTACTTTAAAAGCAGTCATTAGTACTTATTCATGAAGTTAACAAATACTTCCAACTTGGAATACTACTGATTTTGAAAGATGCTGTTCATCAAATGGGTACCATGAAAATTGGGGTCTGGTAAGGGAGGGGCTATGTATACAGTTTTACTTCTTTGTATTTATGATGATTTTAAGTATACATTTTATTCAAAATTGCAAGAAAGTAATTATGTTTCAATACAAGGTAGCTAAAGGACAGCAAAATGTGTTCACAAGTCACACAGTTGTAAAAAAAAATATGGGCTGCTACTGACTAATTTGCATGCTCACAGTAAGGCAGGCAGTGTTAATACGGATTTGCAGTCATGCCGACAGGCCCATGTATGCATGATTTCTGATGTCTTCTTGTTGCTAGGTCAGTAATGTTTAAAAATGATTGAGTCAGAGTTATCAACCGCATAGTGATATATAACATACAATGAGAGAGAAAGAAAAGGTTCTTAAGGGCAATTCGCAGTGAAAAATGAAAATAATAAAACTTAATTTGAAAATACTAAATATGAAAGTGCACTTTTCAATTTCTTTTCCAGAAACAATGGACTTTCTTATTCACAAAATCCTGGAAATGCTGAACCACAGTGTGAGCATGTAGGAACATTCTAGCATCACTGACGTTTCCAGGGTCTTACTTGCTTTCTCTGTCCTTATTACTATAATCTGTTACATTTGCCTGGAATATGAAAGGGATACATGCAGAAACAAAGAATAAACATTGTGTACTGAATAAAACTACCCCTTTGCTCACTGAGAAAGTTTGCTTAGGGGTAAGCTAAGTGGACAGAGAATCAGGAAGTGTTATAAAGAGCAATCACCAGAAGCTAGATGCTGCTTGTTTATAAACTAGATTAAAGTGACCTCTGGAAGAGCCATTTATTCTGTGTTGACACTGCATTGGATCATAAAATCATGCCATATGAGTGTTTGATTCTTTAATATAAGAACTTCCATATCTACCAAGTTTGTGTATCACACCAAAACACACACACACACACACATCAAAGAATTTGTTACATCTCTGCTTCAGACACATACATGGTGATAGGGCACATCTTTTTGGTCCTCTTACATTTGCTGTAAGAAAGTATTAAACAATGATATGTCCATTTGGAATAAATATTTTATAAAACATATACTACAGATAGCTAATATATCCAAATTGGAGGTCTAAGTTTGTTTCAAATCGATCATTATTGCTTAAAGTTGCTTTGAAACATTTATGTGCTTACTGCATTATTAAACATAGAATTGTAAGTTAAACCATTGCGATTACCTTAATTGGTATCAATTACTGTGGATTAAGTCTGTTGCTGGCTCTGTAAATAAATTACCCCTATATTTTAATTGAAGGATTATTTTGTATTTTATCTTTACTGTTAACTGAACAACTTTCAATTCTTTCTCATTCATGTCATAGTGTCCTTTGTCTAGCTTTTAATTTGCTGTTTTTAATACCCTTTGGAGAGTAAAATGAGTCAATGTAATTTGGTTATAGAATAAGAAAAATAACATATGCATTAGAAAGCACAGGTGATGTCTTAACTTAATAAACTTTAATCCATATATGATTTTGCACTAGAATTAATTGACAAGGTTTTTTTATCTTTATAATTGTCCTGTACATTAACACTAATGAACTAAATGCTGACAAATATGCTTAAAAATAGATAACATTTACATGAAATGTAAATTTAAATATGCTTAACTGTAATTCAAAGGACCAAGTATTTACTTAAAGAATACATTTAAACCATAAGTACAAAATATTTAAACTATGCAATTGAATGTCTTTATCATATTCCCTGATGAGCACCCATCCCTAAAATCCACTTTAAGATATTTTATCACTCCAAAAGAAAACCCAACCTTGAGTATCAGTAACATTTCACTTACCTCCAAATTGCTTAGCTCAAGGGAGGTGTTAAACTACTTCCTCTACATATAGATTTACATAATCTGCACACTCATGTTTATAAGGGTACAGCTTCTAAAAACTAAATCTTGGAAACAGCCAAAATGCCCATCAACCAATACAGAAGATGTATTTATATGTATATATATATATATATATATACAGTGGAATACTACTCTGCCATAAAGGATTAATTTAAGACTTTTTCTAGCTAAATGGATGCACCTTGAGACCATAATCTTTAGTGAAATAAATTAGACACATATGTTCAAAGATAGCATGGTTTATCTACTGTGAGAAATTGAAAGTTTAATAAGGACAAAATGTGTGTTAAATATTGGGAAATGGGAACAAAATGTTCAAATGAGAAGGGGAACAAGGAAGGGGGAAGGCAAAAGGAAAGGAAGGACAAGAAAAAAGGGAATAGAAGGAAAAAGTGGAAAGAGTTTTTGTAAATAAGGAGAAAAAGAGGGGTTGAAGGTAGGGGACAGGAATGGAACAAAAGAAGCGAGATATGTCATGTAAAGTTACAAACTCCTCATGATGAAAGTGATCATTAAATATATCTAAAAAGTACCAATAATATAAAAAATAAAATATTCATGTATATGTTTTTTTCTTGACATATATTCACATTTTTATTGGTATTTATCCACAAACCAGATTCATGAATTCTTGGTAACTCTCTATATAAACTTTTTCAGGAACTGAAAGATACTTTTACAAAACAGCTATGGCATTTAAAATGTGTACACTTGATAATTCCATATTCTTCATGTTTACAAAAAATTACTAATATTTTCTCGTTTGGATACAGCCATCTGGATGAACATAATACTGTGTTTTGTGATTTTAAGTTGAATTTTACTGATGGCTAGTGATGTCAGTATATGGAATATAATTTTCATATGTATACCTTCTCTATAGAAATGCCTATTCAGATATTTATCAGCATTTCAGTTGAGTTACTTTTCTTTTTACTATTGCACTGTTAAACTACTAACTATAAGTTCACTATTAGATTTATCTTATATTATATGTATAGATATATAATTATATAATTATGTTTTAATCCTATGGGGTACCTTTCATTATTTTAAGGTATCTTCTAAAAAATACCAATACAATGAAGTTTAATTTATTTCTTTTGCTTTTAGTGAGTTGTATGAACAGTCTTTATATCATCAAAGGTCAAAATTTTTCCATGTATTTTTCTAAGAGAGTTAGTTTTATCTACTAAATTTAAATTTATCATCTATTTTGACTTAATTTAATATAGAGTTTAAGGAAGGACCAACTTTGTTTTTCTTTGCATAGATATTCCATTTTGACAGCACCATTAATTTAGTTATTTGGATTAAATTGATACAGCAACCTACAAAACAATAATTCAGTATAAATGTGAAAGTGTATTTCTGGTCTCAATTTTATTTCCTTGAAATTACATGTTTTCTTAGTTATTTCTCATTGCTCGAAAAACTATGTGACATCTGTCAGTCAAAAGAGTTAAGGTTGATTTTAGACCACAGTTTATAGAGACTTCAATCCATAGTCACCTGGCTCCAAGGCTGGGCAGCATGGCAGAGGGGCATGGCAGAGGAGAAACAGTTCATGGGCTGGCAGAATGGAAGAAGTTGGACTTCTTTCTTTCCCTTTTTATTCTACCGAGGATACAAATCAATAGGCTGCCCCCCAACACACACCCAGGACAGGTCTTCCCTCTTCAGTAGAGCATTCGTCCACACTCAGAACTACACTAAGCCAATCAGTAGAACAATCCAGCATACACACTCATCCCCAGTATCACACACCAGTGGTACAGGCCATCTCAAGAGCCCCAGCAATCAGTACATGAGCCTGGGTATATGTAGATTTAAGCTGTAACACAAGTGTTTCTTTACTTCTAACCCTTCATAATCATGGTACCTTTAAGTAGTTTTAGAAATTAGAAAATGTGAGTTCTCCAAATTAGTTACTAAAATGTTGCTTTCACTATCCTGTGTCCTTTAAATTCACATATGAGTTGTAGGGACAGTTTTTCAATTTCTGTAAAGAAACAAAATTCTATTTTTCTTAGTGATTTCATTGAGTACATGTATCAAATCCAGGCATATTACCATTACAAGGATAATGTCTTCCAATCCATGAACATGGGAGGTTGTGTCATCCAGATTTCAGTTTCTATCAAAAGTGTTTTATAGTTTCCAAAGTATAAGTTTTGTACTTTTTTTGCTATATTTAATGCTAAGTGTTTTATTATTTTTATTATTACTGAAATGGAATTCTTGCCTTATATTTTAGATTCTTTATTGATGATGTTTTTGTATATTTAATCTGTATTCTGCTACCTTGCTGTACTTGTTCATTGCTTCCTATAGTGCCCTTCCCCTATGTATATGTGTTTGTGTGCATCAATTTCTTTTCTATATATAGAATAATACTCTGTTTTCTCTTCAGATCATATAAATCTTTCACCTTTTTTCTATATATAGAATCATATAATCTGAAGACAGAATTAGTTTTACCCATTCCTTTCAAACCCAGATGACTTTTACATCTTCTAATGCCTAATTCTTCTGGCTACAACCCTTGGTAAAATATAAGGAATCACAATCAACATCATTGTCTTCTTTTTTCTTTTTGGTTTTGCTGATTATTTGCTCTGCCAATTTAAATCTACTATTGAGGTTCTAGAGTAAATTTCTCATTTTGTTTTATTTCAGTTACTATTTGGTTCCAGAATTTCCATCTGTTCTTTTTTTAGACTTTAAACTTATTATCCAATTATCTCTATTAAATAGAATATTATCACTGTATCTTATTCATTTCATCATTGGTTCCTTCACTTCTTTAATCATATTTGCATTGGCTCTTTTTAAAGTTAGTGTAAGCAAAATAACTACATTGCTCTCTTGGAATTTGCCCATATTCATGCTTGGAGGTGTGTTCTCCCTACTGTTCTGAGAATGCATCATTTTGCAATATACTCTTCCTGCACTCTATATGATTCCCTATGTCTTGTCTGAAATCTTTATTCAAAGACAAAAGGAATTCAGGCATGAGTGGTGCCAGTTTTTAGAGGTGACAGTCACTGTGATAGTAAAGGGTCACTATCCCCACCCATTCCAGAACATGTTTCTAGGTACTTTCCCAGGCAGAATGGTAAGCCATAAGTCAGAGAGCTCTGAAATTCTCTCCAAAGGAACTGAGTTTAGTTGGAACTGTGTAAAGAGCTTTAAACTTATAGACATTCTCACAAACAGTTACTATTTTGCTAATAAACAATTAAAATAAACAAGTTGATCCATGAAAACCCCAAGGTAAGTCATAGTCATATAATTTCCAAAGAGAATAAAGAAAAAAAAAATCTCAGATCACTCTTGGATTGAGAGCAAATCTCAAATTACTGTATACATTTATTGCAATTTTTTTTTTTTTTTTTTTTTTTTTT
>NW_004955433.1:21047236-21138845 GCF_000276665.1 Chinchilla lanigera | reverse complement strand
AGAAATTTATTGACACTATCTTTTTTTTTGTTTTTTGTTTTTTGTTTTTTTTGTTTTTCTCCGGTACCGGGAACCGAACTCACGACCTTGCGCTTGCCAGGCAGGCGCTTTTGCCGCTGAGCTAAATCCCCAGCCCCTATTGCAATTTATATCACAGGGAAATACCAAAAGCAATAGCACAACCCAAGTAACTTATGGAGCTGATCAGCTGGTTGTGATACATGAGAAGCAGGGAACTTAACAGAGAGATCAGGGAAAGAGATAGTTAAAGAAAACCCTGCTAAAGCCGTTGTCACCCAGCATGACTGTGTGCATTGTCCAAACCTACGGACTCTGAAGAGTAACGTTCTTTGCCATCAACTCTGGGAAAAATACACCACTGAAGTACCCCAGTTAAATTACTCAAAAAAGTAAACAGTAACAATGCATGTGGACGGGGACCGATGTCCAGAGTTGCCTCAATTTATTTTCTTCCATGTTCAACTTTTTAAAAAACTCGTGCGATTATTCAAAGAAACAGAAAAATAGACTGCATCCACTAAAAATAAGGAAATAATCTAAACTCCACTTGAGAAGTCCCCTTGGAAAAGTATCTGAGAAAGTGCTCTGGAATGAGTGGGGATAGTGATCTTTTATTATCACAGCAACTGTCACCTCTGAGAACTGGAACAACTCATGTCTGAATTCCTTTATCTTCCAATAAAGATTTCAGACAAGACATGGGAAATCATATAGAGTAGAGGAAGAGTATATTGCAAAATGATAGGGAGAACCCACCTTCATGCATGAATGTGGAAAAATTCCAAGAGAGCAACTGTCTCACATTAAGGCTTATGCTACATTTATATGTTAAATTGATCTTCAAGGAATGTTATTTCTTCCCTCTGAGGTCAGTGTTCTTTTACAAGGAAAATGGACTGTTTAATCAACTTTAGCAGGAAAAACTTCCCCATTTATTTTTTGGTGTAATGTTTCTATTTCCTTCGTTTTGAGACTTCGAGATTTTTCCAAACCCTTATCTATGGCTTGTACGTTGTAAGGGTCCTAAACCTTATTAACATGCTTAAAAAGTGTTACATTCCCTCAGCCAAAGTTTGAAATTATAAGTTCACTTTAATTTTATCTATAGCTAATGATTAAGAAAACAAAGGGTGAAAGAAGAAATATTATATCTTCTTTGCTGTCCATGTAGCCCCTACCACTTGTCTCCAGGCCTATTAATGTTTAATGTTTAGTATTTAATGTTTAATGTTAATGTTATCTGCCCAGTGACACCGGGTTTTCTGAGCAGATCTTTGGACTGAGGCTAGCAAGTGTTTCAGTCTGTCTTTCTCATATGAAGTCTTCACCCTAGTTGGTGGCTCTGGTATGGGCAATCAAGACACCCTCTATTCTTGGACTACCACACTGGGTTTCCCCTCTTCAATACTCTTCCATACTTTCTTGTCTCCAGCTGAGTCGGTGAGAACAAAAAATGTTGATGGCTGTGTGTCCTGGGGAAACTATCCTACATCTTGATTGGTAGTTGGGGGGAAAAAGACACTATTTTCTTGTACAAAAAGCCAGTACTGGGGTCTCTGTCAGCGTGAGGTGAGGAGGTCACGGGATCAGTAATGGCTGAGATACCTGAGACTCTTGCTATTTCTATAGGGATTGAATACATTTTCTGCAATAAGAACTTCTTAATTTGTTCCATATCTTTAGGAATTCAAACTCCTGAACTTTTTTTTTAACTTTTAATTTTGTACCAAGAGAGATGGGAGTCATATTTTTAGGCCAGAAGGAAAGAATCAATGACCTGAGAAAGGGAAATCATTGATTTTTATTGAGTAATTATACTTCACTCAAATATAAATGTGACCCTGGATGTATTTTAAATTTCTAAGGGAGTGGAGAAAGTCAGGCTTAGTGTAGGTATAATGCTGTGGTGCATGTGAAGGTTCCTGAAATTATTGGAAGATTATATGCATATAATAAGCATATTAATTTAATATTATTTTAAAAATCAGCTATGGTACATAAAAAGACACTTTTCTTAGTCTAAAGTGATGATTTTTCTCCAGTTAAAATCAACAGGCTTTGGCCCTGAAATATGACACCGTTCCTGACATTTTCTTTTCCTCTTCCTAGAATTTCATTTTGGGAATCTCTTTTAATTTTATGACTTTGATGCTAAATTTGTGTAGATAGCTATTACATCTCACAGCGTGGCCTTCAACTCTCTTTGAATCTTCATTCCTGTATTTCAAAATATTAATTTTAAATCTACACAATCTTATATAGAATTTCAGGAACTTGTAAAGCCTCATATTTTAAGACCCAAATAGAAGCTCCTCGAAGCTAGGATAGATGTTAAATGCCTGTAATCCTAGATGCTTAGATGTCCGAGGTGAGAAGATTGTGATTTCAAAGTCAACACATGCTACCTAGCAAGACCTTCTTTCAAAGTGTAAACAAAAACCACACACTTGCACACACAGAGAATAGTTCCCCTAACTGTATTCTCGTTTTATTAATTCCAGACCAGTTGAGAAAAATAAAAATTCCTGATTCTTATCCTAGATTTTTGTTTTATTATGCTGCCCAGAAAAATAGGTTGCAAATTAGTGATTATTCTTTATATGCAATATATCTTATTGTTTTTTATTTCTGTGCTTTCAGAACCATTTAAAAATATATAATTTCAACATAATACATGTAGATATTGATAAAGTATAAATAAGCTCTCTTTTTACATTTATGGCAAAATAAAACAAAATTGCATAGCAAAATGATTAGAAAATAACAAAATTTAATAGAATATGTGCCAGTATCTTAAAACAATGGCCAATCAGTCCTTCGAAGTACAATTTAGACAAAAAGACAAAAATTTACAAGGAGCAGATATTAGCACAAAAATCTCTTTTCACTGAACTTAGAGAAAATAATATTATAAATGAACGTATACATATGTAAGCACATGTATTTAAATATTTCATAAATAATGGAATAAAGAATTTGGAGAATTATGTGAACTTCTCCCTAAGTCTTATTTCTCTATCTTCTGTGTTATTTTTCATGTATATGTGTATATATTTTGAGTTTCTCATACATGAGAAATGATGCAATATTTAAAGTTGGGTGTCTGGCTTATTTTATTTAATATTATGGTCTCAAGTTGCATCCATTTACCTCCAAATGCCTCCAGGTTATATTACTTTATGGCAACATAGTAGTCCATTGTGAACAAATACCACATTTTTCTTATCTGCTCATCTGTTGATGGACATAATCTATATGCAGTTTTTAAGATCTACCTATTATAGCTTGTGCTACTATGAACATAAATATATGTGTATCCCTGTAATATGATGGCTTTTACTCTTCTGTAAAGATAACTAGTGGAAGAGTAGCTAGGTTGAGTTATTTTTAGTTTCAGTTTGAGAGAAATTTCCGCATTGATTTCCGCAGTGGATGTACTAGTTTTCATAGCCACCAAAAATTTAGAGGTGTTCTTTTTTCTGCACATCTTCAACCTTCATTTGCTATTTTTAGTTTTTTATGATAAGCATTCTTTCTGTGATAAAATGATATCTTAATGCAGTTTTAATTTGCATTTCTTTAATGACCAGCAATGTTGAACTATTTTTCATGTATTTATTGGCCATGGGTACTTCTTCTTCTGAGAAGTATACATTCAGTTTGGTTGCTCATTTTTTATTGGGTCTTTTATTTTGAAGGGTCTAATTATTTGAATTCTTTGTGTATTCAAATGTTATTAATCTGTCTGAGGAAAAACTGTAAAAATTTTTCCCAGTCCATCAATTGTCTCCTCATTCCACTGGTTGTTTTCTTGTGGCGCAGACACTTTTTAATTTGATCTGATCCCATTTATTGTTTCCCAGTATTATTTCTTGTGTGATTATATTTTGGCCCCAAAAGTCATGGACTCCGCCTATGTCTTCAAGAGGTTACCTATTTTATCACCCAGTAGATCAGGTGCTATGGTTTTAATATTTAGATATTTGATCTCTTTTGAATTTAGTTTAGTATATGGTGGAATATATATATATATAACATATGTGTCACATTGCATGTTGATATCCAGTTAACCCAGCACCATTTATTAAAGGGGCTGTCTTTTCTCCAGAGTAAATTTTTGGCTCCTTTATCAAAGATCAAATAACTAAATGTGTCTGGAGTTTTTTCTGCTTCCTCTATTCTGTTCCACTGACACATATCCATTTTTTTGCAGAAGTACCATGCTGTTTTTATCTCTGTAGTTTTAAAATATAATTTCAAATCATCTTTTGTGATGCCTCTCCTGCTTTGCTATTGTTATCCAGAATTGATTTTGCTATTTTGGGTCTCATTTGATTCCATATGAAATTTAGGACTGTTGTCTCTACATCTGTGAGGAATAATTTTTATATTTTGATTGGAATTACAGTAAATCTATATATGAGTTTGAAAGTACTGCTTTTTAACTGTATGAGTTCTATCTATCCAGGAAGATCTATCCCTTTTCTTGTGTCTTTTTCAGTCTCTTTTTTAAGACTAACATAATTTTCACTGTAGAGATCTTTCACTTCCTTGATTAAGCTAATACTTAAGTAATTAATGTTTTCATGCATTGTAAATGGTGTCATTTTCTTAATTTTTCAGTGAGTTTATTATTAGTATATAGGCATGCTATAGATTTTTATGTGTTTATTTTGTATTATGCTACATTGCTGAATTTGGTTATTAATTTAGGAGTCTTTTGGGGAATATTGGGATCTTTCAGGTATAAGATCATGGCATCTGCAAATAATGATACATTGACTTCATCCTTTCCTATACAGGTCCTTTTTTTTTCCTTTTACTTAATTGCATTGGCTAATGTTTCAAGGACAATGTTGAACAGGAATTTTGGTATTGGACAGCCTTCTCTTGTCCTTGATTTGAGAGGGAAAATTTTGCTTTCCCCAATTTAATGCATTGCTGGCAGTAGTTTGGTCAAAATAGCTCTTCTCATATTGACATAAGGTCCTTTTATACCTATGTTCTTCAGAGTATTTATCATGAATGAATGTGGGATTTTATCAAAGGCTTTTTCTTCATCTATTGAGGTGCTCGTGTGATTTTTGCTATTGCTTGTGTTGTGATGAATCATCTTTATTCATTTGCCTATGTTGAACCATACTTCTATCCCTGGGATAAAGTCTACTTGGTCAAGGTGTATGATCTTTTGGATGATGTGGTGCATGCTCTTTGCCAATATCTTATTGCCTTAGCTACTTTTCTTTCATTGCTGAGACAAAACACTTGGTACCCAAAGTTAAAGAAGAAAGGGTTTATTCAGCTCACAGTTTGTGGAGGTTTCAGTCCATAATCAGCCAGCTCCAAGGCAGGGTGGCATGGATGAGGGGCAATAGTTCATGGTGGCACAAAAAAGCACCAAAAGCAAGAAAAGGGAACCAGCCTCTTTTCCTGCCTTATACTGTGAGCAGGCTATCTGCTGTAATGTAGTTGTAGCTCACACAACATCTACACGCCCTCCTCTTGTGCAGGCCAAGGATGTCTACAAAATGAAGACCCTGGCCCCCTGATGAGTCACTGAGTTAAATTTCTAAACTTGTCAAGTTGATAAAATGAACAACATCTTATAAGATAAAGACATGTCCTCCACACCCTATGGTGCAGAATGGCTGAGTTACTCAGTTAAGCTTCTAGACTTCTTAAGTTGACACAGTGTATCAACCATTACACTTGTTGAGGATTTTTGTATCTTGTTCATTAGAGAAATTGGCCTGTAATTGTCTTTTTACTTTGGATCCATGTCCGGTTTGGGCTTCAGGATAATACTGGCTTCTAAGAATGATTTTGGCAGTACTTGTTCATTTTCACTTTCATTAAAGAGTTTGAGAAGTATTGGTGTTATAGCTTCCATGATGTTCTTATAGAAGTCAGCTGTGAGTCTATGAGGTCCTGGGACTTTATTAATTAATAATTTTTTTGCTTTTGGCTGTTGTTATGGCTTTAGTTTCATTGCTTATTTATTTTTGGGGGGGTACGAGGAATCAAACTCAAAACCTCGCACTTGCCAGGCAGGCACTGTGACATTGAGCTGTATCCCTGGCCCTGCCTGTTATTTGATTACTGAAGAGTTTCATCTCTTTTTGGTTCAGTTTTAGCTTTCTTCAATTCTACAGTTATTTTACATATAGGTTTGTGATGTAGTTAATGATAATTTTCTAGATTTTGATGGTGTCCGTTTTGATTTGCCCTTTTTATTTTTAATTGCATTGATTTGTGTCTTTCCTTCTTTTGGCAAGTTTGGGTAAGGATTTGTCTATTTTGTTTATTTTTTCAAAGAAGCAACTCTTTGATTCATTGATTTTTATCTGCATTTCACTGACTTCTGCTCTGATGTTTATAATTTCCCTTCCTTGTACAAGCTCTACATTTGGATTTTACTTGTTTTCTAGGGCCTTGAGATGCATTACTAGGACATTTGTGTGGGATTGTTCTATTTTCCTGATGTAGGCATTCACTGCTATACACTTCCCTCATAGAAATGCTTCTATTTTGTTCCATAGGATTTAGATTAAGTGGTATATGGCATAATCATATAAATGTATAATTTAGATATGTTGAACTTTCAATAACATTATCCACAAATATTTCCATGATTATAAAGACTGATGCTCTTTTATTAAATATATATATATAAAACATGTATATATTGTATACATAAATGGATATGTTTTGTATATATCTACATGGTTTTTATGTATATGGCATAAAATTAAGCACATTTTTTTTCCTACACAGTGACTCATTTAGTGATATGCTCACAGGTATTTTTACATGCTTTTATATTTTATACACTTTCTAATTTTTTCACATAAGTAAAAAATATTATTTAAAATTTTGGAATGTAACTCAGTTTTATCCTGTTCACTTTAAGTAAAACATATAATATAAATTTTATAGGAATAAACAAACTTAAGAGCCATTTAGATGCAGAACAAACAAAATGGATTAGGAAATACACCCTTAAAATATTTGATTATTTTCACTTATACAATAGATTTCAATAGTCAATGGATGTAGTTGTCAGATTAGCCAACAATAACAATGGAGTCATTAGTTGTCAAAGGATGGCAAATTTTAACAGATTGGAGTAGATCTCATCAATCAGAATACTGTATACTGTAACTTGCAATTACATTTCATTGATAATTGGTTTATGGAACAAGGAAAATGCAGTCAGACGTTAATGACTTGCTGTACAACTTCATTATAAGGAAGGTCCACCACAAATTGTGAACAAAAACAAAACAAAAACTAATCAATCAGAACCTCATTTCTTATTGTCCCAATGTTCACCAAATTCATTTTAGCAGCCATGTTTCAAGTCTCTCTGAAATTTGAGAGAAAACAACACATCGAATATATGCTGCCAACTTCGTGTTTATTTTCCTCAGAACTGCTTCTTCTCCCCCACTGGCTTCCACAAAGCCTACTGCGTGTCTTCCTTTTTCTTTTTTTTTCTTTCCCCATACTGGGGATCGAACTCATGACCTTGCTCTTGCCAGGCAGGCACTTATGCCACTGAGCTATATCCCCAGCCCCTACTGCATTTTTTCTAATATGAATTCTATGGACATTGGGGAACAAATATTTCTTTCTTAAGGGGATGAGTCCAGCCAGCCTGTGCATTGTAGAATGCTTAAAACATCTTTGGCCTTTAGCCACTAAATACCAGCAGCACTGCTCCAGATTCAGTAATCAAAATGTCTTCAGACATTGTCAAATGTTTTGAGTTAAAAATTACCATTAATTGAGAAGCACTGGCTTAGTACACAGTGAAAACTTACAGATATGCCCTAAAATATGTAAGAAATGAGCACGTAAATAAGGAAGTTTCTTTTTTATTGATGTTGTGATTCTTTCTGGATTGCATTTGCATTGTAAAATTGAAATTTCATAATTATGCCACAATATACCTCACTGTCTAGTTGGTATAGTTTCACCAACTAGCTCCAACCACTGGGCAGGTCCAAACTTACTAACACTCATAATACATTTGACTGTCTTGAGTTCATGATGGCATCTTGGTCTGTTTTCAATTCCTTTGATGAGCTGAGTTCCATATTAAGTCAATATTTCAAGGCTATTTAATGTTTTTTGACTGTCAAGCATTGCTACTCTATAAGTGTTGACACATGTAAATAATACAAAAATCTCGTGTCTGATGGTTCCATTTCTCATTACGTATGAAACTCTGTTATGTACGAGTCATGTAGTCTGTTTCTTTCATGTTTTGAAATCATTAACTTCACTTTTAATGCGTCAGCAAGCTATGTAAGCAATGCTGTTGCTTAGGCATGTGTTATATTAACTGCATGGCATTTGAAAACACTTTGGCTCTAATAATATATAATCTCGTTCTTCCAGAGGAGAATTCTATATTTCTTGTGAGCACACAATACAAATTAAGGGCAAATAGGCATGAAATGGTCCCTTCTTGCTTGGAGACAAATCAAAGTTTTCTGTGAATAGTCATTCAAAAACTTCAAGGTTGGGCTTTGGCATCTGTTCTCTGGCTACACAGTAGTGAAGCACTTTGTGTTATTTATTATACCAGTTATTGGACTGTACTTATCTTTCTTTTGGAAATATGGCCTAAGAAATGGACAAGCTATAAGTTGCTTAATTATTATTAATTATTTCTTCATTTTTTCTCTCTTTCCTTCATCATCATTAATTTTTGGGGAGTGAAGATGTTGCTGCTGCTCCTGCTGATGATGATAAAAACTGCCAGGTTGTGAACACATACTCTGTCTTAATAAAAGGATCTTAAAATATGGCATATCTAGCACAGTACTGAACAGTAAGGATTTTCAAGTTAGTCTTAGTAAAATCAAAACAACAGCAATAACAACAAAAAAGATAAAGAAGATTCCTACAATTTTCTTTTTCTGCAGAAAGTTCTTTCTTCTGTGTCCCACTTATTCTTTTGATCACATACAGGTAATGGTGCTTCACAGTTTCTTTGGAGAGAAAAATAGATTTATAAACAATAAGTGCTTAGATTACATAGAAACACAATAGCCTCCTAATAAAAAGTCACTGTCTCTACAGCCTAATGTATTTCTCCGAAGAACCCTATGAAGTAGTGCTGATATGGTATTATCCCCAATACATAGGCAAAATAAATGAAACTCAGAAAGTTTACTATGTTACCCAAAGTTATACTAGTTATCCTTTCTGATTCCCAAATTCATGCTGATTGCCATTTTCTCATTGGTTATATCATCCTCTTCCCTTAAGACTCAATTAATTCCTTTCTCTTCGTGACAACTGTCATATTTCCACAGAGCTATGCCTTTACTTCAGGGTGAGATCTCCCCACTTCATTCATGACTGGATTGTTTGATAGAGCTTCAGCACTATCACTATCCCAATTTCCTAACTCTTAATACATTCTGGATTCTCTAGGAACTCCTATCAGAACATGTCTTACTCAGATGGGCTCTGAAGTACTTGATTTATTTATACAGGTGAAGTGAAAACTGTCATTGAATTTTTTTCCTCCAGAAATGCAGTAAATATATATAGCTTTGTTAGAATAATTGAAAGGTGTGATGGAGACATCAGGAAATCTAAATGATCACTGTGTGACAATGGGCAAGACAATTAAATTCTCTAAACTTTGGCTTCCTCATTCATCAAAAGAGGGGACTGAGTTAGTGAGCTGTTTCACACCCTCTGAGACAATAAGCAATGTGCTCACAGAAAGTCCCAACACACTCATGTGTGGAAGTGACTCATGAGCATCTAATTGGAGAAGATACTCAGTGTTATGCTGTGCTGGAATCAATTGCACCAGGAGGAAGAGGGCATGTAAACAGGGCCGACTGTGCTTATTTTCCTAACAAAATATCCCAAAGTGTGAGGATTCAGAGGCTTGAGCTCTGCTGGCAATCAATAAAACATGAATGCATCTTTCTGAATGCATTTTCCTCATCCCCTTCAGGTTCCCTGTAATGAGGAGATAATGAGCTATAGATATAGGCAGGGGTGCCTGAGAGCTTTTCTAACATCCACTTTGTTAGAGCAACTTTTGCAGCTGAAAGGCAAAACATTTCCAAGGGATACTCTGCCAACTGTGTCAAACTTTGAGCTTAATGTCATGATACTTTCTCCAGAATGTAAGTGTACCTGTGGGGATCCCCTTAATGGGTGCTACTCAGTTATGGCTGACAAAAATAAGTTTGACTGTTTCTTCATTGATTGCTTATTTTTATAATCAAATTATGAGAAAATTTTTACTAGAAAACCACAGATCTCAACATTAAAAAGAAAAAACCCTGAAGTTGTTGTTACATTTCCAGTATATTTCTGTCATTTTTTATTTGCCTGTTTCTTTGATGGGCTTGTACAACACAGTCTCCTTCCATTGCCTCAATACTTCCAAATACCACTGCATCGCGGATGTATTTTTTACTGAGTGTCTAAGTAAGAAATGTCCACAGCTCCTTGCTTATCCTAAAACAAACCCTTAAGTCCAGGGTGGTACAAAGGTTTCATCTCTTTTCTTAACATAATCAACTTTGTCTGTCTGGTAAAGAAATAATCCTGAGGACAATGCCAAAGGAGCCCCAGATCTCAGGAGGAAAAGTGATTGCATGTGGTTAGGGATAATTTCCAGTGTTCAGAGAGGAAGGCTTGGGTTCAGTATTTGGCATTGCTGGTGAAAAAATTTGTCTAAATTCAATAGAATGGATGGATGGAAGTCCCTATGGAAGGTATCAAGTTAATGCATATGGAAAAGAATCAGAAGTTGGAGATGTTAAATATCACATTTGTTAAGGTGTCCTGCAGAGCAAGATGGTCTACACTCAAAACTGGGTGCCAGAACTGAGGATTACAAGCACACATACACACACATACACACACACACACTCACATTCATACACAGGCACATCATAAAAGAGTAGGAAAGGCTTCCTCCTTATTCCATGGATACCTCAGAAATATGCAAGACAAGACTCTCAAAAATGTCCAAAACTGACCTAAAACAGGAAGACTCAAGCTTGACTTGGGTTTCCTTTATTGTTAAATGTTTGGGGATAGAATAAGCATTCAAGGAGAACAGAGTTTTGCATGGTTTGATTTTTCCCTCTGAGACCAAGGGAAGAAACACCAAGGTATATCAGTGGAGTTTTCTATATGGAGTACAAAGAGAAGAGACAGAGATGAATCTAAAAGATCAGCTGCAAATATAAAAAAAAAATGGGATCAGACTTCTCATCACAACATACTTATTTCTTAGGAAACAAGTTTATATTTATTTTTTCTCTTGTTTATTTTTTTCATTTTATTAGCACATGTTGGCAGTACACTGGGATGCAATTTCAAAATGAAACAGAAAGAAATCAGCCTCAGCAGTTAGATAGCATAAGCTCAAACCTTGACCTAACCTCTCAAGAGAGTGCTCCCTAATGAAGGATTTTAGCTTCTTTGAAGCTGATTTACTTCCTCTGTCAAGTGGAGATAATACTGTTTAGATAGCAGATGAAGAATGGAGATGTTGGTGAGGGTTTTGATGTTGGGATACAGGAAGTGATTGGCACCTCATTCTATCACCCTTATGCTTTATGCCACTAATGGTTCTGCTACCATCGTCACTCTTATTTTAGTTTGCTTTTCTCCACAGAACAATGTTTACAATCTGCCCCTGTTCTGTATATTTGCTCTTCAATCTGAAGCGAGGGTTGCTTAAATGACTTTCAAGCTCAGTTATTCTAGCTCAGTTATTCTTTTCCTCAGGACTGTGTTGACCTCAGTACTCTCTGTTTTGGAGAACCTTGACTTACTGACATCCACCTTCCTAGAAAGAAGGCAGGATGGTTTTCAGACTTCTTTAATGAAGTTCTCTGGTTGCCCACTGTATTTCACTATTTAGGCCTGAACAAAATATACTCAGTTTTTCTCACAGGCCAAGCATGACTCAAATTTCATGATAGTTTAGAAGGTGGAGAAACTTGATAGCCCAACTGCAAATTCTAGAAGAATCTTCCCGAAAATGTGGATTTTCCCATATAGATTTCCTGTGCACATCTTGGTTCAGATGTATTTTGTAATCATTCTCATTCATTTTATATTTAATTTTGTGTAACAATTGTCCCTTTTGTTAAATATACCCTTACAGCTTCAAAGTGAGAAACATTCAGGGATTTTTTTTCTTGACTTGGAGTCCCTAAGCCATTTATCTGCACCACACTTGAAGCAGGGATCTATTCTATATTGTATTATACGTTTTTGTCTGTGTGTCTGGTCAACTGAGATTTCCAAATGATAGATATTAAATGATTACTTCTGAAATAGGAAACATTCTAGTCCTTTTCTTGAAGGATCTGACTCAGTGAATTGGGGGATGGGGCTTGAGGAACAATATTTTAAGAAGCTCTCAAGAATATTCATTAAATAGAGGTGTTCTCTTAATGGACTTTAAAATATATAGGGTTTATATTTTCTTCACTAAGACAGCTGAGGTGTTTTGTCAATAAAATAAATTCTAGATTTAAATTTACATATTCTTACGGTCACTGAGTCTGGAGTAAAATAATAATAATCTCAACAATAGTATCCACAATGCCTTAAGTGTCCACTATGCATTCGATTCTTTATGGATATCTCTGAATCTTACAATAATGCATTGATTCAGAATGTATGATCTCCAGGTTAGAAACTGAGTCTTAGGTTGGAGGTGGTAAATGCCTCCACCTATACAGCTGCAAAGTAGTCAAATTAATCTTCATATCCAGATCTGGCTGACAGCCAAGCTCCTGTGACTTGTGAAGTGGATTGGACATAATTCTCCAGCCACTGCTGCTTGCCCTAGTTAACATTCTCCTTGAACGACCTACAAGGTCCTTAACTTCTCACTGGCTTAAGTGCCTCTGATGTTCCTAGTTTAAAAATTGCAATATACACATAAATAATTCAAGCAAACAACTTGATATAGTGGAGTGCATTAGGGCTAAAATAACCCTCCCCTTTTTGACTAGTTTAGAAAACCATCATCATTTTCTAGAAATACTCTCTGGGTTTCATGTAGTGCATGGTACATTGAATTTGTTAGCATTTTGCCAGCTCTGCCATTCAAAATAAAAAAAATTACTCTGGAATCACTGCAAAATCAGCATAATATAGATTTAATTGGCCTTTCCTCACAAATAACCTTCTTCATGTCAGCTTTATTGCCTTGATTGGAGAAAGACCTATCTTTGTCGTCAATATACACTTGATAGGGATTAATAACACTTTTAGTCAAGATTCAAAAGGTGTTTGCTGACAGGTTAAAACCTGTATCAGAATGCTGTCTCTAAAATGATTTTTTTCACCTAACTGAAGTTTTATGGAATGTGATCGAAAAATACTGGAATGTTAAATTTAAAAAGTGTTTTACACTAAAATACACATTTTCAGGCTGGGGATATAGCTCAATGGCACAGCACCTGCTGGGCAAGCACACCGTCTTGAGTTCGATTTTCAGTACCAAAAATAAATTAATTACTTAAATAAAATATACATTGCAGTTAATCCCCCTCAAATATTTCCCTCGTGTTAAACACACCGCCCCATCATTCTTGCCACTTGCTCCAGTTTTGAAGCCCCCTGCAGTGAGTGTCTTTACTTGTGATGCTGTGGCTGCCTCAGTGCTCTGAATTGGATCAAAATATTTATCTTATTTTTGTTCGGGCACTAGGAATTGAACTCAGGACCTTGGACTAGTCACCAGGTGCTTGTGCCGCTGGGCTATATCCCTTTCTAAATATTTACCTTTCACTGTCATTTTGACTTTGAGGAATAGCCAGAAGTCACGGCATGGCAAATCTGACGAGCAAGGCAGATGAAGACACACTGTCATGATTTTACAAGCCCGCTTTTCTGTTGGACGGTACTCTGCAGCAGTATTCACTGTACTGTATTTTCAGACCTCAGCTACATACCCTTCGAAGGAGTCTTGCAGAAAAAATTCTCACAGACAATGGGATAAGTGCTTCTAAAGTGAGGTATAGTATTTTGTGGTGTATTAACGGCAATGTATCTTTACTGTATTATATTTGAAATGTTCACCATATATTTTGATTTGGATAGATAGTCAGATGGGTAGACAGAGGGATCCACTATTGTCTGACCGATCACCTCTCATAACACCAGTGTCTCTGTGGAGCGTGCCCCGAAGCACTGTTTGTTTCTACAAACTTCAAAGGACCCCAGACCCTCCCAGCCACTGGCCTTTGCTCGTACCGCCCGCCATCTTCACATGGCTGAGCTCCATTTTTCAATGTATTTGCTAAATGTCCCCTAAGTAAAAAGATCATTCCTGGAATGTTATCTGGCATGAACTACTTTCTACTTTTTGTTGTCTTTGTCTCTCCTTTGTTTGCTTTTTAGTTAGGGTTGCAATTTTTTTTCTATAAAAGGTTAGGTAGAAACACTTTATAGTTTACGGGTCCCGAAATTTCTTTTGCATCCATTCAACTTAAAAGTAGCCCTAGACACGATGTGAATAAAGTGTGTAACAGTATCATTCTATTTGCGAATACAGAAAGTAGGTCTAATGCAGCAAATATATAAATTCCTCTTACCCTCTACTTCATAGGACTGATTACAAATTATAGTAGGAATGACTACTTTATTTTATACTTGCTTATTGTTAGAATAATCATTGGGAAAAAAACTTCATGATGATAGTAATCATAGGTTATTTCTTCTTCATTCTATTACCTTTGAATGGAGTAGATATTCAATATATATTTGGATGAGGATATATTAATTAGTTTAAAATTGAATTTGATTTCAGTATTTAACCTCAAAAATTATTTATTGTCTTCAGGATAAAGTCCTAAGTCCTTATCATGATCCATGCTCCCTTAGACTGCTAACCTGTTGAACGCTTTAGAGATCATACTATCTCCATTCCTATCATGGTACTATGATTATGATTTGGTTACTCATTTTCTTTTCCATTTATTATTTCAAGCAAAATAGATAATATTTGATATACTGTGCTAGGTACTGAGCTAGAACGTCACATAACTGGACTTACCTACTTCTGTGTGGAGTTCAAAGTCTGATGTTATCTGAAAATACATGGAACTTCACTTATCAATGCTGTGCATGTTGTTTTGCATGATTTGCTTTGTGCTTAGGTCTTTGCCATTAGATTTAGTGTATAATCTCTCACTAATACATACCAGTTTACTGAATAATCACAGAATGCAACCCTCAAGTCTTTGCATTCCTATAATACTCATTCATATCTTAAATCATGATGTAGCTCATTTAACCATGATTACATCCCTAAGGGTCTTTATCCTTCATGCTACAGTGATTTTGAGTGAGCCTAAGGAACAAGCTGACACTTTTTATGGTCTACTAAGGCCAAGCACAATGGTAGAATACAAATATAGTAAATAAATATTTGAAAAATGAGTCAATTCTGACATGTACACATTGATTTATGTAGCCCTAAACAATTCTAGGCTGAATTCAAAAGAATTTGATTTAGATATTAAATAATATTGTTTGGATTGCTATTGAAGTATTTTTTCTAATAGTCAAATATGTGTGCACTAAAATACCAATGTTTTGTTAACTTCAGCTTATCATATTTTCTTCTACTTATATAGTCATTAAATTAAAAATTCCCCAAATCCAGGATTTTGACTACAGTATTAAATGGAAATATGTCAAAGTAGAAAAATTTAGGAAGAGACAAATTACATAGTAATATCTCCCAATGGGTTAGAGAAACTGCATGGTCTTCTGTTCTCTGGTACAGAAATGAGTCATTTTGCTTTTATTTCAAATATATGTGGTATATGACTCTGCATAGGATCAAAAATGACACTAATAGTTTTGATATATCTGAAGACTTCAATTCTAAATCTGCAAGCCACAAAATTTTTACAAGTCAAAATTACTCTTTAGAGTGATCATAAAATGTTTATACATAATGGTGTCAATTAATTTTCATTAAAAAGCCGCCAGTTTTGCTCAAAGTTAGAACCCTGAGCCTACGAAAATTATCTCATTTTTTAGAGATTGAAATACTTCTGCAAATAAAATGGTAAAAAATTTAGAGAAAACATGGTTTCCTTTGTGTTTTTTAAAGTGGTAGAGGTTGAAGTTCGGGGAATCTTCTATAACAGAGAATTTTTCATGTATAGTCATTAAAATTGTAGAAAACAAATAGAAAGATAAGTGCCTTAAAGTAAATGGCAGGATTGACATTTGTGCTGTTTCCTTTATCTAATTTCACTTTTTCCAGAACATATGTTTCACCATAGTTTTATTAACAAGTGGAGAATGAACCACTGTCCAAAATCTGTGGTGTGATTAGCGTTATTGAATGGCAGGCTTTGTGTTACTCATGTTTATTTTATGTCTTCTCAGACCATCTGCTTCCTTTCTCTACGTCTTATTCAGATAATGAGAAACAGTGACAGTAAAGGTGTTCGTTGCCATTAGAATTCTAGTGGTTCTTGACATGTTGGGTCTGTGTTTCTATTTTTCTTAATATCACTGGCAAAACTGAATGACATGGTCATTGCTTAGGAAACAAAGCCTAGAAAATAATTTGCACATTTATATGATTCAAATCTACTGTGTATTTATTCCGCTCCAGATATTAGACAGGAAATGTGTTTGCTCAGATAAAACAGTGTCTCTTCCCAAACCAATCCAGAGAAGGAGGACATGAAAACAATGCAGCATGATAACAGCAGGGAAGAGTTGAAGGAAAAGTCTGACGGTGTTCAGAAGTGAAAGTGAAAACATTCACTCAATGTCACTTAGAGCTTCAAGCTTTAATCCAATACTCCCAAGCATTCATTCAAGCTCGAATTAAAGCTTCAAGCATGAAATGACAAGTAGAAGAGATAGAAAAGCTGCCAGAGAGTATTTCAGTCCAAGGCACCTATATTAACTATGGTATCCATAGAAATGTGAGAGGATTTGCTTTTCAGAAATTTTAATTACTTAGATTTGGCTGGAACACAAGGTAGGCATGGATAAACTGGAGAGACAGACTTAGTGACTTGGTAACCACAGCTAGTACATACTAAGCCTTGAGTATATGCTACATAAAGATGTTCCTTGAATCACAATGGGATTATGCTTCAATACACTCATTTTTAGTTGAAAATATCCTAAGTTGAAAATATGTCTATATACCAAATTTATTTACAGTTATAGCTTAACATGATACACCAGAGAGCACTGGTTGTTTTAGCTGCCTAATTGCATTGCTGACCCAGAGTTGCTGGGAGGTGTAGCCAACTATTATTGTCCAGCATATTGTTCAGAGAGTATCATACAGCACAAGAAAACCGGAGCTACAGCTTTTACTGAATATGCATTGCTTTTGCACTATCTTAAAGTCAAAAAACTAAGTTGAACCATCTTAAATCAGAGACAATCTGAATTGTATATCCCTTCTTTCACTTGATCTTCTCAACAAATTTTGAGCTTGGAACTATTTTACTGTTTTTCTTATTTTACAGACTAAAAAGCTGAGTTTCAGAGATTTTCAGAATGAATCCACAAAATGCTTCAACTGAGTAATTCTATACCATTGAATAAATGAACTACTTATAAAGCTGTGTGCATGGATTAATCCAGTGGTTCTCAAAATGTGATGTCTAGACCAGCATTATCAGCATCCCTTGAGAAGATTTTGGAAATGCAAATTCTTAATCTTATCCCAGAAGCACTGAATCTAAAGCTCTAGACATAATGTCCAGCAAATTATTTCTTAACAAGACATCAAGAAGATTCTAGACCTCTCTGAAATTTAGAAATCACAGCTTTCAGGAAATGTCAAGGAATTATGCTGCACCACAGGGTTGATGACACAAGGAGAAACACTGTCTCCTGTATGTCAGAAAGAGAAGGCAATTATTGAAACTCTGGAAAAGCGAGCTGCATGTGCTTATCTGACAGCAGCTGGGTACTTTTGTAGATACACATAACCAACCTTGATGACTTAGCATAGAGGAGTACTCTCTTGCTTTCCTGTGGAGTTCCTGCTGGTGGCTTTCACTGGCTAAATCCAAGTCACATTAGAGGGCAAGAGAGCTAATTGGGGAAGTCCATGCATATCAGCTTGCAGGGCACAGGGCAGCTGAAGAGTGGCACGTAGATCTAGACGGATAGAAGGAAGAGGCTTATCAAATATTCACAAGGCATTGGGCAGGAAGCAGTGAGGGCACATTTAAAACAAAGTAACATGACTTTGGAGCTATATTCTTAATCATTATGACATGCAACCTCTAGATAGTGGTAAGTAGAGATTACAGCATGACTCTCTGAGCCCCAGTGAGTAATTGGTGATGTATCCTACAAGGAATCTGGATTCTAAAAGAGTTTTAGCCTACAAGGATTATGTGATCTTATTTATTGATTAATTTACTGATTAGTTGCTTTTTATTTTAGCTTAAGAAAGATAACAATGATGACTAAAGTGGAGGAGAAAGAAGAAAGGAATGGATGATGTCATTCAACAAAATGTGTAAGACTTTTGTGCTCATTTGAATGAGGTGAGAAATGAGAGTCTAGGTGTAAGGATGGCAAAAGAGTCTAATTTGTGAAAATTGCAAGGCTAATTTAAAATCTACCGGTGAGTGAGATACAGAGAGAAAGTACCAAAGATACTTCAGGATTTCAGAGTAAATGGATACAGATTCTTACTATTCAGGGTCTAGTGTTAGTTCCTTGTGTTTATGTTCATTTTGGTACTGGCCATGTTATGAACAATATAAGGTATTTAGTAGGTTGATTATATATATATATATAATATAATACATATATTATATATATAATATATGTATATGTTGTATATAAAATATATGTATTATATATAATATATACACACATAATATTACATATATATATATATATATATATATACACACACACACACTTAAAACAGCAGGGCATAGGGGCATATGCCTGTAATTTTAGCATTCCGAAGGCTGAGGCAGGAGGATCATTGTGAGTTTGAGACCAGCCTGGGCTACAAACTGAGCCTCAAGGCCAGCCTGAACTGCATAGTGAGACCTTGTCTCAAAAATATATGAGGTAAAAATCAACAGAAAAAAATAGAGTTAAAGATAACATAAGGTATATGTATCAAATGAAAAGAGTCAACAAAAAGTAAGTAAATTCAAGTAAAATATGAAAAAGGAAGGAAAGAGCTCAGGAAAATAGAGAAAGGGAGGAACATTATCGATAATAACAGTCACAATAAAGTATATTATTAGTAGCATTGTATACCCTAAGTCAAATAGTCAGAACAAACAGTGGTGACCATTTCCTAGGCACTACATCATTTAACCTTTACATATATCTATATAGTAGACAGTAATACTAGCTCACTTAAAACCCAAAGCTTATGTAACATGAAGATATTTACTAAGATTTTATGGCTAGTAACTTCATACATTGAAATCCACTCCCAGATCTCTGCTGAGTTGATTAACCCCTCCGTATTTCCTGAACACAAATTTGAAAAGTCATGTCATAGAAACCTAAACTGATACAATGTTCAAGAAAGAGGAAAATTTAAGAAAGTTTAACAGAACTGATGCTTCTGATATGAGGAACACTATTGATATATCTGATCTAAAGAACATTATCTAGGATCCCATGCACTACAGATGGATTCAAGGGGATTTTAGCAGGAGACTCACACCACCTATGTGGACCAGGATTGGAAGGAAAGAAAATACAGCTTGAACGTTGTAACCAGGTGTTAAGGAGCTTGACAGTAAACAAAATGAAGAGATACTATGGAATCCACCATGATGAGTGGCTAAGACAAGTAGTTAATTTGTACATTGTTGTTGTTAACAAAATATAAATGGCAAATAAATCATATATTCAAAGTGTAGGGGGCAATGAATCTTAGCATATTATTTTAGATAAAATAGTTTTGGTAAAAGCCTACATGGTGCCTTGGGAAGCCTCCTGGGACACTGTAAGAGCTAATTCCCCAGATCAACACTGCCCAGGAATGTCTCCCCAAGATAAGGGGGTGCCTAGGCCTAGGTAACCCTCTGTGATCCTGCCTGGGCAGTTCCATCTCCTGGTCCTAGGTAAACACTGTAACCATAAAGGAAATGTATGGTTATCTAAAGGGGGACATATAGAACAGAGTACAGAAAGTATATATCATTGTGGTTGGGCTCATGACCGGAGCCTGACCCGGTTACATGGCACAAGGAAAACAACATATGGCCAGGGCTACAGCATTCTTTTCTATTACCATGGAAACCAAAAATGTATATAACCTGGGAGCAAAGACAGGTCCATGCCCACTTCCCGGACTTGCAAGTCAGGATGAGAGGTGACTGGTCTAAATTAAAACTTTGTCTGTTCTCTTTGGTCTCTTGCGGAATACAGCCCGAATTTTTGCTGTAACAAAAGAAAGGAAACTTAAGAGTGTGAGTGTATGCACATGTAAAAGAAAAAAGGGAGATCTGATGCATACCACATTAAAGAAAGTGAGCAGCTAGTGGTAGGTTGGATGAACATTGTTGGACTGTAGCACATATCCTTTTCTGGGAGAAACAGTGCTCTGCTGACAACAGGAGATGCTCCCTCCTTCCATCTTAATCCAGCTACTCTTCAGGTTTTTGCAAAACACAGAATAATTTCAAAGTCAGTAAAATAGCAAAATGTCATAATTCTAATTACCAATGTTTTCAGAGCATGAACGATGATAGGAAACATCTATGTTTAAAATGGGATGTTTTTATAGTTGAGAGAGATAACTGATTTCACCAAAATTAACTAGGGGAAGGTCAGGCAGAGGTCTAAAAAAGAAATTGTCATCTTGTCCATAAAGTAGAAGAGAATCTAAATCCTATCAAATGTGGCAGATCTGCCATATTTTAAAAGCTTTTGCCATTTAGTTGATAACTGCAGGAGAAAAAAATCAAAGACAGTTTTCAAATGATGCCTACCCATGGGAAGGACACACAGTTAAGCAGGGAATATTGAATTAAAAATAAAATGCAACATTAGGCTTTCAGGTCAAATTTACAAAAAAACCACACTGGGTCATTTTTTCTGTGATACGCTCCACAGCTGGACATGGAATTCAGCATTTTAAATGCAAGGAGTTTGAGTTGTTGATAGACAATATGCTTGAATCAGATCATTTTAGATTTAACATGTGAAATACAAAACTTTACTAATTTGAAACTGTTCATGTTGAATTCGTGTCAAACAATTATAGTTTTTAACAGAAACATGGTATTAAATGTGTTCACACCTTTGCCCTTTGAGAAACAATGTAAGGAAAGTTCAGAATTCCATCTCTGCCATTGGCTGATTTG
The DNA here is from genome assembly GCF_000276665.1 of Chinchilla lanigera. Classification (NCBI taxonomy): domain Eukaryota; kingdom Metazoa; phylum Chordata; class Mammalia; order Rodentia; family Chinchillidae; genus Chinchilla; species Chinchilla lanigera. Next base: position 21,117,459 of record NW_004955433.1, on the reverse strand, counting down.
TGACCAAGGGCAAATATCATCAGCTTTTGTCACATAACCTTGATCATTTGTAAACAGAGACACCAGTCATAGCAATTATATAAACATTTTCTTGAGATAAAATAATATAGTATGTGAAAATAGTGTGGGCATAAAACTGGAGAAAATAGGTTTCTGACAAAAGTGTGCTAGGGTAAGTCCCATGCTTCCAGTATCCTCTTGGGAAAATGACTAAGCCATTGATTGGAAGGAGAAAAGAAGAAAAATATACTGCTAAAAATATCCTTACTTCCCTAAGGGATGCCCAAGGGAGAAATATCTGTAGATAGTCAGAACCACTTTTAAAAATAACAAAATTCTAATTATTGATTAAAAGAAAAAGATCATCTAGAAATGAAGACTTCTTATTGCTAGAACTTGACTGCATTGACCTTTGAATAATTTGGATGATTTGGAGATGTTACCATGGCACTAAAATCTTACATATCCCAAAGGAGGGTGATGGGGTAGAACAATGAATTGAGCAGGATGCCTTAGTATTACAGAACCTCAGGGCCAAAGGTCAAGGCACATGATGATGATCTCATCTAAATGAAGCTCAGTTTAAGGTACATGGTGAACCGAAGAAAGCGAGATGCCGGAGAAGCAACACAAATCATTCATCTGGGGAAGGTGATTGACAAGCACTGTTCTGGGGCAGAAACCAAGTTTTGGGCCAAAGTACCGGAAGTCAGATTCCAGTTACTCAAACTGAGGGACCTATTCAAAAGGAAAGCTCAATTTCCTTACTTGGGGTTCCTTCAATATCTATGAATGTGCAACAGGACTGCAGTATAACTAAGTGTGTGGAGCACACCACCTCAGATTGGGTAGAGAAGGTCTCATACTTCTTTGAACACTGTGACAACAATATTTTATGAGACTTCCCTTTGGCAAAGTATTTACAGCAAAATCAGTGTTGTGAAAATTGACAGAATCCAAGTTGTATGAATTTGGGTCGCACAGATTCTATCATCCCCCTTCACTTTGTGTATTTTCTTGTGGTCATATCATGTATTTTTCCTGGAACAAAACTGCTTTTAACATTAGCTGTAACATTTTATCTCAACTGTAATAAACAGAACCCAAAATAAAACTGGAACATTTCAAATAAATGATAGTAGATGTGGATAGAACTATGGAAGATAAAACCATTATCTGATTCCTTTCCATGGCAAAAGCTAGAAACCTTCCAAATCCTGGGTTGTTGCTTTCATTTCTTAAAAATTATTTTTAACATATGGCTTGTTAGAGTATACCTTAATCTTTTTTTCCTTGAGGGAAGTAAGGCTGTGTATAAATAAGTGTATAATAAATACAGAAGGCACTCTGGTGGTTTTCTTTTTGTAGATTCTAAAAGGAAACTCACCTATGGCAACATCTACCTGGCTAAGGGTGGATGAGAGTCATCTAAAGCGTGTGTGTATGCTGAAGTATTCTGGAGGAGATGTGGGCCTCACTTTGTACGAACAGGGAGAACACTAAAAATAGTCATGAGATTGAGGCATTTGTGGTCATATTTTTAACATAACAGCTCTGATGCTAGAACTAAGTATAAAGTGAAGAAAATTGATGACTTTTCTTATCATAGTTTCTTTTCATTTACTATCCCTCTGGGCTGTAGAAGGTACCTATTTTTAGTTTAAATCCTATGGAGGGATCTTTAATGTCAGTCCTCAAAAGGGGGCAGTGCTGCTGTAACATGTCACAGTGCTGCTGAAACATGCCGTACAGTTCACAGGCTGTGAACCCAGGCAGTTCCTTCTCTTGGAAGACAGAATCACTACTGCAATTCAGAGATCCACGAGAATGCACTTTTACCAGGCTTCATCACTTTGACATTAGTGAAATTAAGAGTCCATGTCATTCTTCACTTCTATCTTTGAAAAGGCATACAGCTGGCTACAAGAAAAATGTCCACCTATCTTCTTGGAAAATCATAGCCAGATATTCCTTTGTAGACCCAGAGCCAAGATAATAAGAAAAAGATCCTCAGCATCCAGCTGAACTCCTGAGCCAAAGTTGTATAAAGTTGCCTGGCACAGTAATTAATGTGAAGTTATTTCTTGTCCTTGCCTGGCTCCCTGGGTGTGCATACAGGTAGTCAGAAATGCAGTGGGAGAAGTGCTATTAGGACCATAAAATATTCCTTACCAATTTTATTGGCAAAGCCTATTCATTTCATTATAATGAGTCATGGATAATAGGAATGTCTTTGTGCAAAACAATCCCGTGGCCTGAATAGCAAGTCCTATAGAGGAACAAGTGAAGGCTTTTTGTAATTTTTGATAGGAAAGAGAAAGGGAAGTTCTTTTCCACACCAGAATGCCAACAAAGGCAGAAGGAAATTGGCCAGGGATAGTCTTTTGGTGATGGCAAAACTAGAATCAAATTATAAAACAAGCAAAAAAGTGAACTTCAGTGAAAATAACAGACTCTACACAATATGATAAGCTGATAATAAAAGACCCTTCACTGATGGCTGACCCAGTGTTAAGAATTCAAGACTGCTCTCCTGCTTCCATGCCATGAATGCACTTCATCTGAACCAAAAGCCTGAGAATGCACATACTGATAGAACACTCCTGTTGGTAACACCCGCACTGTTCTCTACTTGAGTGCCCTGAAGGATAGATTTACAGAACACTACAAAATATAAAAATAAAAATTCACTGTTACAAATGGACATCTTTATTTACTCAAGTAGAGCCAGAAGAAAATAGTTTTCCTGGATTGAGTAAGTTTATTATTATTTTTTTTTAAACTGGGAATTGAGCGCAAGGCTTTCACTCTGAACCCGGGCCCCTTTCTTTTTTTTTTTTTTTTTTTTTTGGTTTTTCTCCGGTACCGGGAACCGAACTCACGACCTTGCGCTTGCCAGGCAGGCGCTTTTGCCGCTGAGCTAAATCCCCAGCCCCCCGGGCCCCTTTCTCACATTTTATTTTGAGTCAGGGTTTGTTAAGTCATTGAGTTGTCCATGCTGGTCTCCAACTTGCAATCCCCCTGCCTCTGCCTCCCAGAAAGCTGAGATTTTATGTGTGTCCCACCATCGAAGGCTTTGGTTGGTTTTCGATTTTTTATTGCTGGGTTTCAGTTGAAACTAACTTCCAGTCTAATTCCAGTCATTCTAATTAAACAGGATTATTGGAAGCCTCTGTTTGGCAGAATGTTCAACTTGTTCCATAAAAGAACTGATGCCAAAACCCCCCTCATCCCTCTTTGAGGGGGTGGATTGTGCTACTGTCTCTGTGCATTCTGAACTTTGTAGCAAAATCTTCACCCACAATATGGCTAAGTATATTTTTACAACATACTCTGGATACCTCATTGCTTTAGGTTCTATTTTATGCATAACTATGTATTAAATACACAGAGAAAATACTGGCCCATTCCTTCCCTGAGTGACTCAGTACATCTGAGGAGAACTCTATGTACATATGCAAACTTTCTGCACAGAACTGCAAGATTGTAAGGACTTATATAAAAGTGAAGGCTAGATAGAGCCTTTCCCTCAGTATAACTGAGTTTCCCCATCTGTCATCTAAAGGGTTTGATCCTATAATTGTGAAAGCATTTTCTAATTCCAAGAGTTTGAATGACTTGTACTTAATCTTTAGCTACCTGGAGCTCTCACTTGCTCTCTTAGAGGTAGGTGGGTTTTCAAGACATTAGTAGAATTCCACTGGAGTCTCCAGAGTGTCACAGAACTGGGACTTTCCACTTTTGTCTTAAGCTTTTTGTGTGTTCACAACAGTAAATATCTCACCCCAACAGTTGACTTATGTCTGCTTTTTAAACAATTGCAACAGATGGTTGACACTTGAACAGAATGTATAATTAGCTCTGCAATCTAACACTTCATTCTTATTTGCTCTTTCTCAAAGGAGAGAAGCTGTGCCTTCTGCCATGGGGTCTAATCTGTTAGTTTAATCAGGAGTTATGCTATGAAAGTTCCCAGGAGAGACGGGGTGTGGGAGGATTCTTAATCCCAGCCTTTCGGGGACATTAAAAAAAGACAAGAGGGGGTGTAGAGAGAAACCGCAGCACTTTTAAAAAACCCATACTTTACTCTCATTTGCTTTCCAGATGACAAAAATTTTATACTTTTTTTCTTCTCCTTTCCCCTACCTTACTTCCGTGAGCCTCAGCTTTTTCGTGGGGGTTCAGTGACCATGAATTTGGGATGATCTGAATATTAAATGGCATAACTCCTGCAAGCACCCAGTACTGACCCTAGCACATAGCAGGCACTCAAAAGAACTACTGTAGTTCCTTTACTGTGAGGGAATTTAGGAAAATGAAAGGGACATTGGTTCCCATGTGTTTTGACCTTGAACCTACTCACTGCACTAGTACCCTTTCTCAAATACACATCCAAGGAGGTGTTTCCATCAGTGCTTGCTTCTTCCTCACTTCAGCATCTCCTCAGCAAACTTCACTTCTCTGGTTTTTGGAGCCCAGACGTTTCCTCTGTAGGCACAAGTCCCTGAAGATCAGCAGTCCTTCTACCTTCTCATCTTCAATCATGCTCATTCCCCAGGTGAACCTATTCCAAATTCTGCTCCCATTATTCTTTTCTGAGTCAAGGATCTTAAAATCAACGTGTCACTCTCTCCAGAGTTTTAGTGTGTAGAATACAGCTTTTGCACCCTACTTGAGTTTTGTGATCTATTCATAGGAATTTTGGCATGCAGCCATTTCAGCCTTGTCAGAGAGCTCTGCTGTTCCAGAGACCAGAAGAGCTGAGAAGGGACACAATTTTCAACAATGAAATGTATTCTCTACAGAAAAGAATAATGCTGCTTAATCATAGTTTTCTAAAGTCCTCAAATGACTTTTGATCATAGATATCACCACATTTATTCTGGAAGAATTATGTGTCTTCAAAGGCCACACCAAAATTTGGTAATTTGCTGGACTTTGAACAACCCAAGAAGGGAGTGGCTCACTCCTTTGAGAAATTTAAAGTCTTGTAAAAAATGCCAGCAAAGCCCCAATCGAAAATAATTGACAAAACATAAAGAAAAGAAATGAAATAATAAAAATAGATCAGAAGTTAATTGGAATGGTCTTAGCAACTCAAATGCCACAGAGAAGAAATGTCCTTTTCTGGAGCTCTTTGCTAAGTAATTCATATACTTAGCCTGAAAGCCATGTGGTAGCGCATTCAACATTCTCATTGCAGACAGCAGTGTATGCTGAGCAGAGCTGACTACTATGAGCTAATTCAGTTTTAGAAGAGGTTTTTTTTTTTTTTTTCAGATGAAAAAAATGAATTCTGCATATCTGGATAGCCAGGCTAACTTCATAAAAGGGGAATGTGAGGCTATTAGGATTTTAAATGAATCTTCAAGATACAGACTCCCACCCATTTTCTCTGCAAGTGCTACATGGCTTGCCATTGAAGCTAAAAAGGCTTTCCTTGAGGAGATCACCTCAGTACACATTCCCATCATGTCTTAGTGGAGGCAAACACAGGTGAAGAACCCTTGAGGTCTCCTCTAAGTGATACTTATACCCCAAGTGAAAGTTATATGCAGTTATATTCACTTATTCAGCACATGTTTAATACTCAACCCATTATGTCAGGAAGTACCATAGGCACTAGGGGTACTGTGTAGAAGAAGTGGACATTAACCCAGGTGCAAATCAGAGGAGTGAGCTGGAATACTTCTGTTCAAAATTTATGACTCAGAATAGCAGCTCCATGCCTGGTCATATTGATTGTGCTGACCTTCATTGCCTACCTCTCCACATCAGAATCCACATGAATTTTATTTTATTCTAGATGAATAAAATAAAACCTTACTTGGATTTATGGAAATACAAAGTTAAGCAAGAAGATTATAAAATATATGAGACACAAAATGAACCCTCCTGTAGTGTCAGTGTCTTAAGAAACACCTTTAGTGTTTGCATGTTTTTAAAATCATTATTCGTACACACATGTATCTATAATTCATAAAGTATTCCATCTGCTGTTTTACAGATTATTTAAAGCAACTTTTAACATATACATAACAGCACTATATATATAGCATGTCTATACACAGATACCATGAATTTATGCAGACATGGGATAGATATATAAATGTAAATATATAAAAATAATTACATATTTGTGTTTTATATATATGTGTTTGTGTGCATTGATGAAGACTGATAGCATCTAACATAATCAAGGACATCTCAAGTGATGGAGACCACTACAAAGCAGACCTGAGCAGGACTTAATCAACTGGCTTTTTATGTTTACTTGTGAATCTTTCCAAGGCCTACACTCTTTGTCTGGAAATAGTGGACTCATAGTAAGTGAACCTCTATGAGTCAACTAATCTCTACTAAAACGTCTAGTAGTGATGAAGCTGAAAAGCCTCAAAGGTTAAGACAAAATCACAGCCAAGGACACCTGGATCAGATCTCAACTGCATAAAGACTATAGCCTCAGGCATCTCACTCCTGGGTGGATTAATTTAATATTTCATTTAGAGAAGTCCTTGAGTGATTATGCCCTTCTTGAGTACTCCCCTCCCTTCTGATAAGCAAATAAATACGGGCCATTCAGAGATCTTGGTCTTAGCCCTAAGAGAATCTTGAATACTCTGAGAGGGCTTTGAGCCTCCTGGAGCCCTGAAATCATTGCATTTGCCTCTTTTTATTTAGCCTTCATTGTACACTCATTCAGGAGATTGCAGACATGATCAGCCTGCAATAACTGAGAGATATTTTTAACCCGATATTCAGAAACCCCAGAAATCTTCCTATCCCTTCCTATTCAGCATCCTCTCAAGAAGGAACAGTTAGTTTGGAGTGTATCTGCATGTAATATTTTTTCCAATTATTAGACTACATAAAATTAGAATTACATTGGATATACTCTTTGCTGGTTGCCTCACTTCATACACCATATTGTTGTTTCTTACTTTAAATTTAACATATACGCCAGTCAGTAAAGGTTTACAGGGTAAGAAGCAATGTCTATGAAACTAGTTTTCCAAGTATATCTACTATTTCCATTATGATTCAACAATATTTTCACATCACAACAAATAAAATTAAATGGAAATTTTCCCAAGCTTAAACTACATCATTATGGAGAAAAAATAAATGGCAAAGTGTTTGGTTCAGCAAAGGCAAGTTAATATTGGTTGTTTTCATAATCATTATTCATTTATTATATTAGGAGAGAGGAAACTTTATAACTTTGAAAATACTGGAACAAGCTAAGGTTACTATAATAAGTAAATCTAGTATACATACTCTTTCATTGATAAGTGAAAAGCTCTGCCGTATTTAACATTACCACTGGAGGAAACTGATTAACCATTTCTGTAAAAATTTCATGTATTGTTTATTTGGTAATACTTTCAAGATATGAGATTTACTAGCTTTTCTCAAGAGTGGGGGTAGAAATAGCTAGAAAGGAAATAATAAGTAAATTGGTTGTGATTTTCATTTGCTTCAAGACTTCTTTCAAAATCATAACTGTCAAATGTGCAGGAAGCAAACTCACAATTAATATAAAAGTGTGATTCTCCTACCTGTCTGTTCTGGAGGGCCCAAGTATACAAGTGAGAGGAGGTTTAAAAGCTGTTATGATGAAACCTCCTGCTCATTTAGTTTGCTAACTAAAGCCTGATAGGTATCTTTTCCATGTGAAAACTGTGACACAGCTTGGCCATTCTTGTGTTCACTAAAATTGTGGTTTTGACCCCAAAGTTAATCACTAGGATAAAACATGCTCGAACACAGCTTTTTGGCCTTCTCTTCCTCTTCTTTCCTCCAAAATTATTATATGGCAATGGTGAAAAATCCCGCTCATGTTATGAACAATGATCAACCCCATTTGCTCACTTCATAATAGACATCTGATGCTGTTCCCAGCTCAGAAACCGAAAGGTCCGTACTACCTCCTAGTTTTGGGAAGCTGGACCATAGTCATGTGCCTGAGCCTCTAAGGCTAATCAGCATGTTGCCCTGAACATGTCATATTGAATGGTGACCCAGCATTTAGAATAGTGCAGAAACCATTTCAAAGTGGAGGTACCAACACCCCCTCCTTGCCACGAGCAGTAGAGGCAGAAGCAGCAGTCCTATTTGTTGCCCTTGGTCCTCTCAATTCCCTGTGAGCTTCTTAATGTCCTTCTGATGAAAGTGCTCTTTCCTGGTTGTGGCTAGTGGCTTTTTACTGCTCACAAATGAAAATTTGATTTAGTTTTTTAGGTCTAAATGATGAAGTAAAATATCAGTGGAATCGTCCACATTTTTGTATCCAGTACAAGACATGTCTTCAGTGCTTTGGTGGGTCATTAAACACATTCCTTGTTAGTGAATACCAGAATATTTTTTGACTCTAAGGTTTTGAGTTTTACACAAACACATATGAAGATCAGTTTATTCCTTATTTTTAGCATAGTGTTGGGCAAATTTTAATATGTGTGCTAGAATGTCCTTAAAGAAAACATTAAAAGCTAAGTACTTATTTATCTAAAATCTTAAGGAAAAATAGTATATGGAAAGTATTACATGTTAAAAATTCATTCTCAGTTATGCAGTTCAAATTGGAAGGATACAAACATTCTTGTAAAGACCCAAACATTTTATTATTAGATGTAAAATACTAGGAATTTCAATTATAGCCATATATTAGAGACATGATTAACATCATCAATGGAGCTGTAAACAAAATGTTCTAAAATGTTTTCTCTCCTAACAAAACTCAGTCATGCTTTCTAGGTCAATGCTGTGTTGAAAATCAATACTTATTTTATTCTCAGCCAGCATATATACATGTTTGTGTAAAACCCATGCCTTTTGGAACAAATAAAGATATTATTGAAGTTGAACAAATATATCTAAATACAGACAAAGGCAATTCCTTCCGGAACTAATGTTTATTAGGTTACATTTTTTTGCTACTCCCTAAATATTCCATGGGAAGAAATTGAGAGAGGAGAATGCTTCTGCCTGTGAAATCTTGGCTGAGACAAAGATATAGAGACTGTTCAGAATCCAAGGCAAAGGTGAGGAGCTTGTGTTATGAAGACTCCAAACAGAGCTCAAAACCAAAGCCCAGGTGTATCCACTTCAACATGCTGCATATATTTCTGTGATATTGCAATTATGATCTTGAGTGGTTTCTCATTTAACCTCTCTGTCCTCATTAGTAACATGGGAATAGAATTAAATTTCTAACTCATATGATATTTGTAAGGAGTTAGTTATCTGACGCAGAGTTTTTAATTCAGTGCTTAACACACAGCAAATGCTTTGCAGCTGCTGGCTGTTACTAATCATAGCAGGCATTTTCTTGTCCTTTTGTTAATTATTCATTTTGTTCTTACTCTGTAATTTGTAATGATAAGACAATAATCTGACTTTCGAGAAGATAAAAGATAGTAGTGGTTTTGATCTGAATTGTCATCCCCAAGCCCCATGTGTTCAGAGCAAGGTTGTAGAAAGGGATTGGATTACAAGGGCCATATGCCTGACCTGATGGTAAGAGGTGTGAGCCTGGCTAGAGGCTGGTGATTGGCAATGATATTGGAAGAGGATCTCTTCCTCCCGGGCTCCTTCCCTCTGCCTCTTCTTCATAGCTGCCTTGATATGAACAGCTTCCCTTGCCTACTCCCTTCCACCTTGCCATTTCTATGGTTACATCAGCTGGACATTGACCAGAACTTCTGAATTGTGAGCCAACTAAATCTCTCCTCCTTTAGACTGTGGGTGTCAGGTATTGTCTCCCAGTAACCACAAAGTGACTGAGATGATGGTGAAAATCTAAATAGGAGAGACCATAATTTCATTTGAATAAGTGGCATTGTATCTACTTGGAAGAGAGAAATTTGTCATAACTCAGTGGTCATTAGAAGTTTTAGAGAACACAAGAGAGTTCACAGAAGTTTTTCAGAGTTATCAACATTAATATGATCCAAATTAATGAATTATTAATATGGGTTGCTTCTACAGGATAACATCAGTCACAACTGAAAACTGTATGAGCATTTGTAATTAAGAATTAACATTTTGGTTCAGATATGTTAATGTTTTTGCAAATATTTTCTGTTGGGTAGCATAGCCTCCAGGTTTGAATTAAAACGTAGTATTTCAAAAGAGAATGACCCGCTGATAACTACTAGGAACTAAGTAGCGTGGAATCATGGTAAGCTTCAAGCACTTCTTTTAGTGGGATGAAATACAGAAAAGGGAATCTTAGATGAGCCAGAAAGAGATATGTGGATTTTACAATGGATGTCACGATTATATATCCAACTTCTTCTAAACGTTAACTGCACAAGACAATTCAAATGACCAGGTTGAGTTGGCTACCTCCTGAATCTTTCCACAAGAGTTTCACAATAATTAAAAGATGATGGAACCAGCGATACGGTAAAAGGTACTTGGCAGGTATTTCTCTAAATAGTAAGGTTCAAGTAGGCAAGGGGATGACAGAAACCTCTTCACATTTTGATTGAATGACCGTTTCTTTCAGTCCATCTAAAACACTCCCTCATCCTCTTTCGTTTTTCTGTCAAAATGAAAGGATTTTTGCTGGGAGTCTAAGTCTTTTACTTATGCCCAACTTGCCCCAGTGAATATAGGACGTTCTGACTCTATCCTAGAGAATGCACTAGAGTCACTAGTCTCTTGCCACCTCATGAATGTGAGGAAAAGTTCACTCTTCTCCATTACTGGTTAGGATTACAGAGATCTACCTGCTATTCCTATCAAACACCACCAAATCCTGAGAGCCGCCAGGGAGGATATTTCTATGCATCTGTCCATGATTTCTACCCTTAGCAACTCCAGCAGATAGGAACCTTGATCCACTCCCACCTATAAACACTTGTATATTTTCACAGAATGCAGAAATTCATTTGAGCATTACCTAATTCTACTTTTCCACATGAGAGTTAATTTTGTTCCTGTGAAGACTCCTCCAAAACTTCAGTGGGACACTTTACCTTGTGTTTGCAAGGGTTCCAGAAGTCTTTCCTTTATTTTCTAATTTATCATATTCCACTCTCCAGAGATATTATTGATTTGTAAATCCCTAAAAGAGAAAATATAAGCTACTTCCATTGAAGAATATCTAATAGAACTCATAAAATATATATTTCCCAAAATTTATTAACCGTATCACATATCACTTGTCCTTATAGAGTAAGTTTATCTGCTGAACATTAACACTGAAGATAACTTTATTGATTTCTCTGTTTTCTGTCTTATAAAACTGAGTTATTTATTTCTCTACACTGTCTACCTTGATTAGCATATTATTATCTTTCTCCATATATAAGGTTTTTTTTCATACATTTGTTCTTTTGAACTCTTACATCAAAACTATGTACCTGATGGTTACAAACCCTTTACTCTTATAGATCAGTTACACATAGACAACCCCCCCCACACACACCTGCATATATGTGGAGAAATTGGTGATAAAAGTAGGCTGAGTCATGAATGATACCTATAACAATGAATAGTTATCTATAGGACCAAATTTCCTTTTCTCTTTTATAAAAATAGGGAAACTGACAGCATGTTAGGTTAAATAAATAAGCCTTCTATGTTCTGGATGTCCATAAAAGGGAATTCTGGAGCACATATTGGCCCGATTCTAAAGTTGATATTCTTTATACAATATATCCATTAATATGTATAGAAGGATATATCTGCTTGAATGTTCTCCAAGAAAAGAATTCAACATTTAGTGGACCGAATCTCAGGAAGTAATGTCTGCTTAATTGTAATTTAAAATTTTCTCTTTTTCTTATTTTAGCTTTTTAGTATTTCATCCCACAAGTTAAAGACCCAGGCTGCTTTCAAATTAAGTTTTCCCTAATATATTTTACAAGAACTGAAAAACATACTCATGAATTGCTAGTGGAGTTTAAATTAGTTTTTCAATGCTAATTGAATGAATTCATCATTTCACTGAGATACTCTAATCATTAGCATTACAGATGGTTTATATTTTGTTAATAATATGGGTTGCTTAAGATCTATGAATTATTTCATAGCCCAGTAGTAACAGGTGAAAATCATACACCTACTGAAAAATCTCAAAACACACTTACACCTATCTATCTATATCCATCATGTTCTCATTTATTACTTGTAGTATCTATGTTTTCTCATTTTACTTAATTTCTGTGTTTCTCCTATATGATCCATAATGTCTGCATTTATCCCATCTCTCAACTTGTCCTTGCAGACTATAAACAAAGTATCAGAATAATAGACAAAAACAGGGTGGACTCATTGTTTTGCTTCTTGCTAAACTGAATGCACCTCTGTGTATAGCAGGACTAATGTATTGAATCTATTTTATTCAAATCAATATTTTATGTTCTTTCTTGAAACTTAGATGTGAGATCTCTTGCGTAGGCAGTGCTTGGGGTTTGCCGTGAGTGTAAAGGCCAGTGGTCCTGACTGTGTCTTGTTTGTCATTCTTCATCTTACCCTCATAATAACCTAAGGGGGCCACAACTGTTATTGTCCCTGTTTTACAAATGAGAAAACTGGGACTGGAGAGGTTTAGTAACTTGCAGAAGTTACACAGATAGTAAATAATGGAGTCACGGTTTCAACCCCATCTTTCTACCTCCGTCCCCTGTATTCTACTGCTCTGTGTAGCACTTTCTTGAGTACATGCTCTCTCCTCTGTTACATTATGATTCTACAAGAAATTGAAGGAGCCGTTGGGATCGCTCAGTGAAATGTCTGGAAAGGGAACTGTATTTCTGCAGCTCAATCTGAATCTGAATTCTGCTTTTCCTCTCACCTGGTCTGTGGGTAGTTCTCAGTTCAAATTTCAGTGATCTTAAAGTAAAATAGTAACATTACTATCAAACAGAGGCTGGTACTAAGTGTTACACATAAAATAGGTAAAGCAATTTTTTTTGTTTTTTTTTTTGTTTTGTTTTGTTTTTCCGGTACCAGGAATCCAACTCATGACCTCTCTCTTGCCAGGCAGGCACTGTGCCACTGAGCTGAATCACAGCCACCAAGTAAAGCAATTTTTAAAGGCTTTGGAACACAGAATATGGAAAATCTATAGCTAATTTCCAGTTGTTGCCACTAATGTTTGCAATGGAAAAAATAAAATATTTCACTCTGCCTAGAAAAGACTGTGCATCTTGAACACAATTCACATGTGTGGGAGACATAAAGCAGTCATCTTCCTCTGTTTTATTCTAGTTTACAAGAGGAAATCTGGTGGGGGACGTGATGAGACAAGGTTTCCTTCACCTTACCTTCTGTGAACTCTGTAATAGAGCCACTGCCAAGGAACACATTGTACAAAGAAAGCTGAGCAGCATCTGGAAGAGATAATTTTTAGGTTTATTCTAAGAGGAAATGATGTGGAATTCACTTTTTGTACAAGAAAGGCCAAATAAATCTGGAGAAGATGTTTTAAGAACATCATGAGATTCATAAACATTTGCAGAATATTTTTGCAGAGATTCTGATTCCTTTTTTAATATCATGGTTCAAATATTGTAAGACAGGCAGAATGGGTCATTTGAGTTATCACCTATAAGAAAGCAGCTATACAAATGTCATTGTGAGAATGTGCAGTCAAAGTTTTTACTGCCACATCCCCATGGCACAGATAAACATCCTGAAGTGGCCTATGCATTGCATATGGGCTTATGGGCAAAGTGAGACAAATTTCGCTGAGACTCCCTAATTAATTATGTGGCTGTGGCCATATTTCTAAGTCTCAATGCTCATACCTATCATTAGAACACTGAGAACACTATTAGCACTCCTCTTTTCAGAACTGCGGAGCCAGCTGAGTGTGCTGGATCATGCCTGTCATCTCAGTACTCTGTGAAGCTGAGGCAGGAGAATCTCAAATTCAAACCCATTGGGCAAATGAGTAGGACCCTGTCTCAAAAGGTTTTTAAATAAAGGACTGAGAACATACCTCAGTGCAATGACCCTGGCTCAGTCCTCATACAGAAAAAAATAGGAATGAAAAACCAACATAAATATGTCTTCAGGGTAAATCACTCATGTTCTTTTCTTATTCTCCAAGTTTTGGTGTTTCAATATATGTACCTCCAACATTGCCCCACACAGTGACAAATTGTACTGATTACCATAAAGCAAACTACAGTGTGTTCCTTGATATGGTCAAGCTTTTTTGTTTTCCTAAAGCCATTAAGTAAACTGTGATGCAAGTAAATTAACTTCTGGAGCATCTGGAGTTTTCCTAAGATACCTTCTCTTTTGAGCAATTCCTAAGAAGTGGCTCATAGTAATGAAATATGAAAGATTTATTGAAATGTAACTCAGTGGAGTTTTACTTTCTGGCATTTTCTTTTTATTCCTGCCATTGATTCTTTTTATTCCTCCCATTGATTTACACAGTTATACAAAAGGATTGTTAATGTGGTTAGGAATATTGTTCACAGAATTTCTAGTCTCTCCTGTACCCACAAACTATTCCAAACTTCAAATTATTACTTATTTCCTTCCTCCTTCTGTGTCCTTTATTTTGTGTTGTAGACTTGGAGGCTGATTTTCACTTGTCTATTACTTAGACTTTCACTTAGTCTATTAATTGACTAAAACTAATCACTTTAATTTTCTTTTAGTAATATGATTTAGAGAACATAGAGCTTATGTGTTCATCATGTTATTGATGTACTTTCAAACGTTCAGTCTACCTTTCATACTTAAATGAATGAGCATTCCTACTCCCTTGAAGCTATGTATTCATATCCACTTTTGTCCTGCCAGCCTGCCATATAAAGGTCACCAGCAAGGGAACCTAAGGCACTGTCACCTGGTGAGAACTGTCAGACCAGTCATTCTGGGGCAGTAATAGGAAGACACATAATAAGTGGGATAGTCGTCTTATTCAACAGCCTGTCTATTCAGGCATACGTTAAATGTTTTCAATCACTGCCAGAAATTCTATGGAAGTGAAAGTCATTTGTTGTCTTAAAAGTGGTTGAAGGAGTTTTAATATCATCGGCTGCAACAACAGTTGAATGTGGGGACTTTATGCAACAATCCCAGCATAACATTTATTGGATAGCAAGTCACATGTAGGCTGGCTATGATAAAAATAATTGAACTCATCTTTGAGGCCTTATATTGAATTTAACATTTGGTTTAGAATTGGCAACATCTGTTTGAGTTTCATTTATGTCATCCTTGCTTGCAGAACCTCACCTGTATTTATGCATTTTGTCCTGCTAGATTCAAAATTTAGTTTAAAATTATTTACTATAAATATTGTGCATCCATATACTGTAAATATTTATGAATATACAGAGATAAGTTATAAAGTAAACCAAAATTATTCCACATAAACCAGCCTGGGAATCAGAAGATCTATAACACTAGCTTTTTTGTAACAGGTAAATTCATGTCTCTAGGTTTTGATTTAATATTGGGAAATGGAAAGAGCTTGGGGAGACTATTTTCATGGCCTATGCAACATTGAAATGTTTCTAATAATAAATCATATTTTATTGAACTTCTCTGGACTGTGTATCTCATACACATTATCATCACCATGACAGCCTACCCAGAAAGACAGCATTATAGTGCTCAGATTGGACAAGTAACAGACCTCCAAAAATCATCTGATAAATACAAAACTGAGGAAATAGAGTCAAACTTGTTTATTTTCAAAGTTCCTTTTCTTCTTCTGAACCACATTTCCACTTAAAACCTTTTCCAAGATTTACAAAACCCCTAGTTTTGTTTCTATACTATTGTAGAATACAAAGTATTTCACAGGTGTTAGGAGAACACAGCAAAACTAATTTAATCTAGAATTCAAAAATTGGATACCAAATGTGAGAAATCATCCCGCTAAAACTTTCCCTTAATCTTCCTGAAGGCAAGCCAACCTCTAAGTCAAATCCTGACAGTCAGAATGGTGGTTGCACTTCCTCTAATTTTTGAAATCCCTCTTCAGGCAGAAATCTAGCCTACAAATGCACCGGCTAATGGTCTCATCCAGGAGACTCAGTATAAACCAAATATTGTTCTATTCTCTGGCACCCTGTTACTTTTTCCTCCCGCAATCCACCCCAACCCCATGAAAAACTGACTTCGAGAGAGGAAACCAAAGTAGTACAAACAAACAAACCAAAAATACCAGAAAGACTGCTTAACAATTTCCAGTCGTGGCTAGGGCTCAGGGAAATTGAGAACAGGCCAAGAATGCTTACTTTTCAGCCATGGCCTAGAATTCTTTTCTAGTTTTAGTGCAAAAGAATCATTTCAGTGGAGAGCTCCGAGAAGACTACGAGATCACATTTCTTTTCCTTGATCAGTAGCAAGAGCATTGTGAAGGGATCTGCAGTCCCTGAAGAAACACCTGAAAGAAACTGATTATAAGAAATGTGAAATACTCAGGCTCCCTCCACACCCCGTCTGCTTTCTTTGCCCGCAACTCTGAGGTCAGTTCAGAGAGGCACTTGAGTTCTATGGGAGATGTATTCAATAACAAAAGAACAAGATTGAGCCTGGATAATTCAGGAAAATGAAACTCTGACAAGGTTAAGCTTACCATTTCTGCAAGCAGGCATTCCTTCCAGCATACACACATAAAGCCTGGGGACATTTTTGCATTGTCCTCCTAACAAAGAAAGCACTTTGCTTTCACCAAATCAGACACTCATTTTTTTCACTATTCTTTTCCCTGATCTCAGTATGAGACCAAAAAGAGAGAGACAGAGAGAGACAGAGAGAGAGAGAAAAGAGAAAATGGAAAGTGTTTCTTATTGAGCACCAGGGGGAATCCTTTTGTGTGTTTGAAGCATTACTGTTTTGAAAAATGCCAGCCCACCAGGTTGAGGATGAAAATGCTGTCAATGTCTTTCCCACTTATACCACTACCTCCTTACCAACCCGAAGTCCTTGGTGCAATATTAGTGTATATTGATTTGTTAAATTCAGCTCTCGCAATAGCTATATCAGGTATCTCTGCTCTTCCTTTAAAAACATTTCCCCCAAAGCCTAGGTCTCAGACTTACTAAGTGACTCATGGTTCAGAAAAACCAAACCAAACCAAACCAAACCAAAACAAAACAAATCAAAACAAAACAAGAAATTCTCCTGAGTACCATTAAAATGTGTGGACAGGTCTTGCCAAAGAACCTTGGACTAAAGGATTAATATATGTATGAGAAATAGAATAAATTAAGAATATTTACCAAAGTTACTTCCTGTGAGCATGTACAGTTCCAATCTCTTGCCAAGCTTCTGTTAGCATTTTGTCTTTACTACTCAAAAGAAGCTTTCTCACTGGGGCAGTGCTGGAGGGTCAGCTTCAGTGCTGAGCTATTCCTCTCCAGCATAATGATAAGGAGCATGAGTCATAGAGAATTTGATTATAAGCACATGAAGAATTCTAGGGAAAATTAACAGTGTTACTTGTGACAGATATAAACATGAGAGATGATAATGACAGAGAAAACTTTGGATAACCTGCTGTGTTTAGAGTCTGACCATGCAGGCCACAGTAGTAGATCCATCTGATCAATACTCCTCAACAGTAAGGAGGAACAAACCACAGATAAGTGCACCAAGTTGAATGGATTTCAAGGGCTTCACGCTGAGAGAAAAATGTTAACCTTGAAAACCTACATGTCATATGATTCCACATATATAACATTCTGCAAAGAAAAAAAATTACGGAGAAGGAGTAACAGACTGATGGCTCCTGCGGCTGGTAAGTAAGAAAAGGGCATGGCTAGGAAGGCTACACATATGGGAGTTCCTGTAGGGTGAGATGACCCTTCCTTATCTTAATTATAGAGATTTCTACAGCTGATGAAATCTGATAGGATTTTCCACAGAGATATACCAAAATGAAACAGAAAAAGAAGAAAAAAAGGAGTGCACACGAAAAAGTAATAGCATCCAATTAGGATGTAGTTAGTTGCATTGTACCAGTATTGATGTACAGTACTTGTTGGGATCATGAACAATAATATATAAGATGCTGCCACCAGGGGAAAGTTGAGTGAGGAATATAGGGAACCATTCTGCATTAGTTTTGTAATTTCTTGTGAGTCGATCATAACTTTAAAAACAAATTAAAAAATCCTTAGAAGACATTTCTTAGAAGGCCTTTATGAAAAAGTTCTTAGAAGGCATTTCTGCAAGCCTGTGTTGATTCATTGGCTCCTCCATTTAGTAAGCAAGGTTTAGTTGACCACCTGTCTGTGCATTTCTGTATACACAGAATTCAGGGATCATGAGAACACAACTGACATGCGAACACAAAATGGAAGCATGCATGGTAATGCAGCTCAGCGTACAAGTTTCCACCACAATACACTTGCCGTTGTGAACATCTCTTCCTGAGGGATTAAGGAAATTGAAGAGAAGTGTGCTGATTTTGTTTGTAAGGTGGACAGAAGTCATAGCGTTCCTGTTACCAGGATCATTGTTCGTTTTCTCATTGTATCGAGGGCCCCCACCATTCTCCTGGGAAAGAGATTGGCAGTTCTTCAGAGGTAGAGACCTGTCCAGGCAAGGTGACATCTAGTTGCCCCGATACCAATACTCGTAACTGCAGAAATGAAAAATGTTCTACTAAAACGTATTTTATTTTACCATAATGACATTTTGATAACTTTGCTTCTTCATCATTTGACCAAATAAAGTATGACCTACTCTTATCCTTCAGGTCTCACCTCTAGATATGAGATGAAAGATCTTAGTGTTTTGAATTTCTTTTTGATTCTTTTTCTTAAACTTATCTGTATGTTTTCTGCAAGATTAGAGATGTTATCTTTATCCTTAACATCTGGAGCAATAAGGAACCCACAGTGGATTCCCCAAAGTTATATTTTCAATGATCTTCAGCTGGCTCAGAAAGACAAAGTCATTTGGATATCACACTGAAACATAAAATGAAATAAATTTTATGTAATTCTGAGTGCCAAAACTGAGAAAGTAATGGCAATAAGCGTACACACACACACACACTCTCTCACACATAGATATGTTATAAGAAGAGTTTTATTGATTAAAGGTTTGAGAATAACAAGCAATTTCCCATGCACACAGGTAGAAATGCATTCCACTAATACGAGGATAGATCCATCCACTCATTCATTCATTTGCCATTTATTCTCATATGTTTTCTGTTTGTCTTAAGCTTTTCTGTGTGAAAATTCACAACTATACTCCAGCTCCAGGGTTTTAACATTCTCAGAGCTAAGTAAAAAAAAAAAATTACAGTTCTAGATCAAACAGATCCAACAAGGGGGATTTTATGAACTTAATCATTTATCTTCTGCCCTCAGGAACCTCTTTCCTAGTGGTGGTACAAGGTGTGTACCTTTTATGTATGTTTAGTACATGAAAAATAATGTGATATCAATACTGAGTATAGTGTTATTCATGTAGTTACTGTAGACATAGGTTTTTGAAAATCAATTTTCCCAACATTTTTGAAACTACAT
Source organism: Chinchilla lanigera (assembly GCF_000276665.1). Lineage (NCBI taxonomy): Eukaryota > Metazoa > Chordata > Mammalia > Rodentia > Chinchillidae > Chinchilla > Chinchilla lanigera. Next base: position 21,097,990 of record NW_004955433.1, on the reverse strand, counting down.
ATTCTATTTTCTATTATCATTCAGTTTCTCACCCCAGGATATCCTGTGAGAGAAGGATAAGGGAATAATAATGATAGAAAATATAAGTTTTGTTCTAGCCATGCTGATAATTAACTGTGTAACCTGAGGCACGTTACTCTACTTTTCTTGGTCTTATCTATTTTATCTATAATAGAGACAATCTAGATGGGTATGACTAAGATATGAGTTGCAAAAAAATCTAATCTTTGCTGCCTAAAGAACATTTTCAACAATATTGAGAGACTTCTTTTTTCTTTTTAGAATAAAATGGAAAACATCTATGGTCCTTGTGGACATTTTTATTTGTCCTTTTCTTAATTCTCAGGACAAAGTAGTCTTTCTTCTCTGTTTTTGGTCATCCACATTGTGGCTTCAGTGTCTTTGAAATCCTTTGTCATTGGCATGACATCACACACATTTCCTGAAATTTCTTGGCTAGATGTTGCCTCTTGATCTTCTTGTACTGGGGGATTATTACACAATCATCAAAGGATAAATTTGTCCCCCATCCACAGAATGTTTGCATGGCTCTTTATTTCAGAAATAAACTTTAAAAAGTTTAGGAGATTCTGGAACAGAGTGGAAATTTTTCAGAATCAACTCAGAGAGGATAATAAAGCTTTGCATGTTGACGCAGCTAGATCAAGTTTCTCAGGCTTTTTCTGCAGAAAGAAGAGTGGCCTGGCAGGGGAATGTGAGCATTGGGTCTGATTTTGTCGTTCATTGAATGGGAAATTACATGCATCTTGGGGATCTCAACTTCCACAGTTACATTATAAAGGTATTTGAATAAAATAAAGGTTATTAGGCTCGTTTCCTAAACTTGGAGTCATAGGCAAAATGAGGTATTTATTTAGAATATAAGTACACACTCATATATACTTATATAATTATACGTAAGAATGAAAAAGACAAACTTATGATTAGAATAAGGATGAAATGCCAAAGCCATTCAATTATCAAATCCACCCAAAATCATTTTTATGAATGTGCATACACATTCGCTCCTTTGCTTGCACCAACAGCAGCAGCAGGTTGTTTCAAAAGATTTCACAATCAATTCTGAAATGATTTTCCCAAAACTTCACAGAAGTACACAAGCAATCACATAAAGTGATATTTTTAGCCAATGTCATTAGTGTCAGTCGATGTTTACAAATTGCTTTAATAATGCACTAATCTACACTTCCACTAGCAAAATATTTCCTTGCATATCAGCCGGAAGTTAGGATCAACATACTTTTTTCTTAGTTGATAACAATTTTCTAAGTACTTCATAGTCACCATTAGTTTGATTTATAGAAAAGTAGAAAAAAATTAATACGTGCCTGTCAAGTTTGTGGATTTGTGCTGTGAATTATCATCAATGTACTGAAATACTTTTCTGCTGTTTAACAAATATAAATGTAATAGATCTTAGTTATGGCAAATATACTTTTTAAATCTTTAAATCTTTCCTCTTCAGGTATTAGAATTTAATATGATGTTTAATGTCTATGTAGACACATCAAATTCAATTGCTAGATCTCTAGATATAACGGTGATACAAAATGCTCTTAAAAGAACTACCATACTCTGTGTGCTTTGATTTCACTTCATTTGTAAAGTCACCTACTGATTTGACTTTTCCTTAAACATCTGAGATACACACCCTTCTTTAATGTTCACACCAGCCCTAAACTCTGCTTAGAGCTCTCATCCAAGGCATCTGTCTACACAACTCCTTAGGTCTTGGCTCAGAAGTTACATTTTCAACCATACCTACCTTATAGGGTTACTAAGTATGTCAGCTTGGGCTACTCCCTTGTCTGGCTTCACCTCGCAAAACATCTCTTATTATTTAAATTTATTTCCACATCATTGGTTACATCTTGACAAGTTGAACACTTTATTTATTTAATATGCTTGCATTTTACTCTTGGTTATCTACTATACATGGATCTTCCTGTTTTTATTTTTAAATCACATATTCCAAGCACCTAAAGTTACGTCTAGTATAAATAGCCTTTAATAAACATGAACTAAGATGAGGAAAAGATGCATTTCCTTTCTAGTTTTCCATGTTACTCTTTTTAGTTTTTCTTACTATTTGTACATTTAGATTTCTTTTGTGTGTACCAGGAATTGAGTTCAGGCCCTCATGCTTGCCAAGCAGGCACTGTGTCATTGAGCTATACCCTTGGCCCTACATTTGAATTTTTATTCTAAATGATTTTTATGTTTCTTCATAGCATCAGTCTCTTAGTTTTGTATTTTAAAGAAAGTAGTAAATGAGAAACAAACAAAATTAGAACAGTAGCAGCATACCAGTATCACAAACATGAACAAATCAAAGCAAGTACATTTAAAGTGTTACAGGGTTTCAAGACAAAATAATATGAATTAGCAGTGACTGTTATATTACATATCGCTATCCTCAACTACATTGCTCAGATTACCAGATGTAAGAATGGAAGATTGTTCAAATCATTAAAGAGAATAAGAAAATAGTTATTAGATAAAGCATTAGAGATAATACAGAGTTTCTCTAGACAAGATGGTAGGAATTAACCAAGATAATTCCACTGCGTACTGTCACCTTCAAATCAGTTGCTCCGATTACCAGATATAAGCATGTAAAATTGATCAGAACATAAAAACTTTTAAGCATTAACTGTTCATTTCAATATACCATCAAACATCAGGAATACAGTCTTCTCAGCTATTCTTCTATAGATTTATATTTTGCCTTCCTTCCTTCTCTTTGTTTCCAGAGGGATAAAAGTTGTTCTAGCCCCATTTAGCAAGTAAGGCTCTGCTCTTAACTGAATTAAAATAGTATTTGTATGCATTAAATAATGTTTCATATTTTGATGCAGTTCTGGAACTTTTCTCTTTTTTTCACTACAGATTTCACTGAGTTTTTTACTGAATGTCCACATCAATGTGATACTGATTTGCTTGTGGTAGTCTTAAAGTATTATCTGTATTTAAAATTACCATCCTTTACACTTGTTTCCTGCTATTTTGATTTTTTTTAAATTCTTCACATCTTTTCAATTTGTGGCACTCTTACAGCTTCAGTTAATATTTGTATTCCTTGGGCTGGGGATATAGCTCAGCGGCACAAGGTCCTGCTTGGTAAGCACAAGGTCCTGAGTTTGATTCCCGGTACCAAAAAAAAAAAAATTGTGTTCTTTAACACTCTAAAATGTCTTCTATATCTAGAATGAGCAAAGTCTTGTTTATGTATTCATTTTTAAAAGCCAACATGAGAATCAAATTCAGGTTTGTGCTTAGTAATTTATTGGAAAATTAAAAATCATTTCAGATCCTAGAAGCACATTGCTAGAGCAAAGAAATATTGTTTTTAAGCCTGTTTTAAAACGTAAAAAACTAAGAAAATAACAATGAAGACAAAATCAAAACAACAGAAACAGTACATGACATCAAAACAAAATGATAGGAATTAACAATGGTTGTTACATTACATACTGTTATCTTCAACATAGTCGCTTAGTCCATCAGACAAAAATTTAAGATTGATCAAACAATTAAAGATTGTAGTAATAAAAAAATCCAACATTGGAAAAGAAGAGCTTCACCATACAATATGATAGGAGTTCAACAATAGTTCTTTTACTGCATATTGTTGTTTTCAGATCAGCCGTTCTGATTACCAGATTTAGGTGTGCAAAATTGGTCAAGAAAAAAGAAAATTTCTATCTTGTATTCATTGATCTTACCAAATATTCTATTAGTATTAATGTTGTATTCATTCTATTGTATTAAAGTTCTCTACATTATCTCTTTATTTTCATCCAATCAAAAGAATACCTTTTCTCTAATAAGTATACCTTTAAAATAATCTATATTCACAAATGTGATTACTAGCCTCTTGGTAAATTTCAAATATTGTTGCTTATAAACACAAATGAAATGCTACAACCATTTCCATGACACTCCATTTCCATTGTACCCCTGTCTTCAGCCCACTGAGCTGAAACCAAACCCCTACTTCATTTATTGTCCTTATTTCTTCTCTTTGAACATGGTCCTCAGCCTGCTTTCCATGGACCAATTTTAAAGTTCTCTAAGATGATGATTCATGTACTTCTTTTGTCTATTTTTGTCCTCATCCTTGGTAAGCAAGCTCCAGCATAAATAAACTCCAATCCCAACTAAACAACGATGACATCACTCTCATTGTCCAGATGGGTGGATATTATTATCCTAAAATGAGGAACACTAGAGCAGAAGCTTTCTATGTGTTAAAGCTGCTTACAACACTGTAGCTTTGGTAATATTTTGATCTAAAACACCACCTAAATTCCCCAAATGAATAGAAATCCAGGGAAACCATCATTTCTGGAGTCCCTGCATCTGAAGTCATATTGTGCATCATTTTTGAATAGAATAAGACAGAAAACAAAATATTAAACAGGTTATACTACAAAAAATTTGAAAATTTAAATAACATGATTTTTAAAAATCTGATGAATGGGCTTACTTATTTGGAGCCATTATTTCTGGGCCATTGTCAATACCTACTAACACATCAAGCTATTTCTTACATTTACAACCTCATCAGGTTTTTGTACTTTCTAAAATATAAGATGTAAATATGCTGCAGTTGTCCCAAGTCATTCACACACAATATCATAATTAATACAGCTCTTGTAAGGAAATTACATGTCCGGGATGTAGCTCAGCAGCATAAGCACTTGCCTGGCAAGCCTGAGATCATGAGTTCGATTCCAGGTACGAAAAAAAAAAAAAAAGAAAGAAAATTTTAAAAGGGCCCCTGGAGATTAAATTAGCTCTCTTTTTGCTTTTTACAACTCTTTTTTTGTTGTTTGTTTGTTTTGTTTTGTTTTGTTTTGTTTTTCTCCGGTACCGGGAACTGAACTCACGACCTTGCGCTTGCCAGGCAGGCGCTTTGCCGCTGAGCTAAATCCCCAGCCCCCACTTTTCACAACTCTTGAACACTCCTATGATTTTGAGCACACGCACCTGTGTACATGTGCACATCACAAGACACACACAAGCACACACACACATACACACTGCAGTTTCTGACTAATGCTTCATTTCTTTTTCACATGTTGTTTCTACTTCAGGAAATGTCCCTGACCAGGGCATTACCTACAGTTCCTCCAAGAGCCACATTAGGTTACTTCCTCTAGGAAGACTCCTGTCTAAATCAGAACTCAAGGATTGTAAGTGACAGAATATCCCAAGCAAGTCAGGAAAAGAAAATTACCTTTGTCAGAAAAAAATTGGTCGCTTCATCCTCTATACCCTGCTTTATCCTAAATTCTATCTCCATTTCAATTGTTATCTTGGAAGAAAAACATCAGAAACATATCTTATTTCCCAATGTGTTTGTCTTCTTCTACACAATAATTGTTGTTCTACTATTTAAATAATTGAATCTAATTTCATATACTTTTAACACCTTGAATTTTAAATTTGAAGCACAGAGAGAGAGAAACAGAAGAGAACTGTTGAAGAATGTGGAAAAATCTAGTGAACACTTTGACAAATGGAGAGTAGAGAAAAATTATGTGTTCTGAAGTCTTCAGATGAAGAGAGTGCTATTTATGAAGTACAGTTTTCTATAAAAATAGGCTCATATTGATTTTGATGACTTCTCTTTTTTATACCCCAAGCATCTGGTGAATATTATTGTTGGGTTAAAGCTTGGTACTTCATGCAGACAAGTAACTACAGTGCTGTGAATAAGCCAGACCTCTCTTAAGTAAAAAATTCTAGTTCATAAATCTCACTGTAACAAACATCCATCAAAGGCTTTGTGGCACATTCTTTTCCAGTTTTTGGTCTACACTTTCTGTTGAGATTCTACAAGGAAATAGGCAGTCAAAACCTATCGTGATGTTTATCGGATAACAAAATGCATTCGTATATTGTCAAACTCTTACCCTTCTCTTCAGTTCTAGCACTCTATGGCCTGTCATGGATTTATGCAACACTTTGCTCCTAGAAGTGGAACATATGATATTTTAAAATGTAAATGTGTGCCCAGAGAAGTTTAAATTCATTACATATTTGGGGTAATGACTTAATTGAATTTTTTTATTTTAACACAAAGGATAGCCTATAAAAATAATGTGAAAATTTGTATTTTGAGACAGATTTACATTGTAGGACAAACATGTTTTTCTTTTTCACACTAAATAAATGTCTAAAACCTGTACAGAATACAAGTAGCTGCTGTTTGAAGACTCTAATGCAGGGGTTTAGAGACATGGAGGGAGAAAGTAAAAATTTAGGTACCACTGAGATCATCTTTTTCCTCTTCATCTCATGCCTTCCACCCCATACTGGGCAAGTCCAAACATAGAGTATGGGTGTTGGTCCAGAAAGAGAGGGCGCAGGGAGAGCTTTCTGATTCCCAAGTGAGATGCACGGAAGAGGTCTCCTAATGCTCACAAGCTGTGGATAAAAACCCTATTTTCTATTATTTTCTTTTCTCCAGTTGTCTCGTTTCCCAGCCTGGAAAACTCTAAAATTGAAGCATGGGACATTGGTCCAAGTAGGGTGGAGTGAAATTCTTCATCATTTCTTCTTCTATCTTTCCTTCTACCCCTTAGCCCATAGACCAGACAAGAAGTGCAGAGCCGAATAGTATAAATAAAGTTCCAGTTTTCTGGTCAAGGCTGGGAGAGTATAAGAGTTTCCTGATCAAGTATGGGAAAGAACAGAAAAGGGGGGAAGTTCAGGGAAATGGACATCACACTGTTGGATGTGAGCTTATTCGATCACCCATGAGTTGTTTTGCATAATCCATTTGCATTAGACTCTAAAAACTGCTCTGCAGAACAAACCACTTTCAGGTTGCCAGACTACCCACTATGCAGTACAGACAGCAGTTACGAAAATCTCTGCAGGAGCTTTGAAAATAGAACTGACCTTTAATGGTAGCTCAATTTCTGTAGCAATTTCGGAACTATCATATTTTTATTCTTAGTGAATTTTTAGTAGGTTATTTTTAATTGCTCCATATATTAATCAGCTTTATTCTGCCTAGGACACAATACCTGACACGACTTAAAGGAGGAGAGTTTTAATTTGATGCACAATTTCAAGAGATTTAGAACATTGTCAACTGGCTCCAAGGCAGAAACATCACAGGAAAAGCATGTGACGGGAAAACAAAACAAAACACTAACCCCCCTCCTCCAAAAAAAAAAAAAAAAACTAAAAGACCAGCTCATGTCATAGCAGCCTGGAAGCAAAGCCCAGAAAGTGTCATGGAGTTATGGGCCGGGGACCATATGAGATGTGATCAACACACATGATGAAGATTTAAATTTTAAAACTTGTATTAAAGACACATTACCATTAATCCCCCTCCAAATGCAGTAGTCTCGTTTGACTCAAACACACTTATCCCATTGGTCTTGTCATTTACTGAAGCAGTTCTGGAAATTCTCTTCGTGAGCATCTTCAGTTGCGCTGTCCTGGCTGTCTCCTGGTCTGAATTCATTCAAAGCCTTTACTTGGTGTGATCATTTCGACTTTTAAGAAAAGCCAGAATTTAAAGTGTGCCAAATCTCATAATAAAGGTGGATGAGGACATACTGTAATTTTTTATATGACAGAAAGTGTCATGAATATTTGCTCAAATTGGGGTGATCCTGCTATACAGCAAATATTGAAAATCTTGAAAAAGTTACGGTAAAAAACATATTGTCAAAAATCTCTCTCAGAATACTCCTGCTCACTTCAAACACTCATCTAGTCATTCTTCGTAATATATCTTTTACTATAATAAAGTTTGCATTTTAAACATTCATCATATTTTTTCATCACTCTTTGTATATAGTATACAATTTTATGCTTCCCTTACTTAGAAATGCTTTTTACTACTTTACTAAGCATTTCTAAATCCAATGTGACTGACAAGTCGGGATTAAAGGTCACTGTCCATTTTATGCAAATTACTAAATTTATGAGTGTAAAGTTTTTGATTGTTTTCCTTGAAATTCTATAATATCTATGGAGAATGGAGCGGTAGCTTTTCTTTTATTATTACTCTTAATGATTTGTTTCATTTCCTCTTTCCTCTATCTTGCTAGATTTTTATTTGTTTAACTTTTTAAAATGTCAGCTTTTGGTTTCATGGACTTAGTCTGTATTTTTCTGTTGGAGTTTTATTAATTATTGTTTTCATGTTTATTTCTTCTTTTTGCTTTAAATTTACTCTCTTCTTGTTTTTCTACACTTTTGATGTTGACAGCTTAAATTATTCATTAGGGTATTTTTTCCTGAAGAATTGAATATAAATTTTTTCTAAGCCCTGTTTTGTTCGATTGCAGAAAAGATGTGTTGAATATTATATGTAAGTAACTCAAAAAAGTGTTTATTTGTGGTTAGAGATATTCATTTTGTGGTTGAACTGAGACTTTCTCTGGTCACTTCCTAAGTGTATTCATTTCCTGTTTCCGTGGCATAGGAGGTTCTCCATAGAAGGCTCACAGAACAGTAGTTCCTGCTGTCAGAAAAAGTTAGTGAGAATGCAGGACATTCTGAGTAGAACATAAGCTAGACTCTTATACCCTATGCTCAGAAGTCACATCCCAGTCCCCTTGCTGAATTCTATTTTATAGAAGCTGGGTGATTAACTGTCTGCCTGACTTGAGTAAAATCCACCTAGCAGATTAGTAATGTTTTGGGTCTAACTGTGAATAACTGACATATAAACCAGAAAACAGAAGGAAGAAGACAGACCTGGGATATAGATGGCATAGGTTAGCATCCTGGAGAGAATAAAAAGGTAAAGAAGAAAACAGTGTTTCCTTTTTGGAAGGGTTCTGGTCTGCTGCATTTCCTTTGGATGTTGGTATCCAGTTTCTCCAGTCTTCCAGCCAAAACTATTTCGCCTTTCAGTGAAGACCCCCACTTGAGTCTGCAGTGAGGTACCAGGCCTTCGATTTCCAACTACTACTGGGTATTTCAGCTTCCCTGTGTACAGGTGGCCATTTTGGACTTTTCTGTCTCTGACTGCATGGATGGTCTTCGTGAATCTTCCACTTCTGATCCTGTAAGCCTACCTAATAAATCCATTTGTATAATTATATATATTATATATAATATATATTATATATATATTATATTGATTCTGTTCCTGTAGAAGACCCTAGTAGAGAAGGACATCAGGAGACACAGTCTAGACTCAAGGCAGAAAGGATTATAAAAGGCGTGAATATCAGCAAGTCAGTCTCACTGGGAGCCATTTTAAAGACAGATGTTGAATATACAATTCAGAGAGACAAGGCATTAAAAAATGAGGTACTGAGTTCCCCATCACTGGAAGTAGAACAACTGGGATAAGAGAAAGAGACAAGAAAGAAAGAAGGAAGGGAAATATGTGTGTGTGTGTGTGTGTGTGTGTGTGTGTGTGTGTGTGTGTGTGTATGCACAAGATAGCTAGGATAATTGTACTACTAATATCTATTATTTTATTGAAAGGAAAAGAATGTTTAATTGTTTGATCAATGTTGCATACCTATATCTGGTAATGTGAGCAAGATATATTACTTTGAAGATAACAATTTGTAATAAAATAATCATTGTTAGTTTCCTATCATCTTGTTTTGAAATTCTGTATTGCTTTTGTTTTTGTGTTGCTTTGTTTTTGTCTTTGTTTTTATTGTTTTGTTTCTGTTCTTATCCCTTTAAAATAATATTTAAATAAAAGTAATTCTCAATGTGCCTCCAAAGAGATACCTTTTCTAATCTATACTGAAGTAAAAGCTCATACAAATTTAGACCTTTAGGTTTCTCTTTTACTTTTTTGATTTGCCCTCACCTTAGACAGCAGTAGAAATACCAGCATTCACACTTGGTTTGCTTTCTGATTTCAGTTCAAGTGCTGTCTCAGCTGCACTTTCTTCCATTTGATAGGGGGAAAAAAAACCTGTTTTCCAGAGTATTTTTACATCCTTCCAAACACTGAAATTTCTGAGTCAGGAAAAGTACACTATACTCCTGGGACACAGACAGCCCGACAAAGACAACGATATCCAAACAACTTTGACCCACACACAGAAACAGGACCAAACAACTTCCGCTGAGTCTGTGAGATCGCTCCTCAGAGTAACGTCCTGGAGTATTCCTTGTGGAGCTAAGAATGGCTCCACGTCCATATTTAGTTCTATGGGATGCAGAACAATGCCATGCCATGGAAGGTCTTAGGCTCCTGTGGATGTTCTCATAGGCAACCCTATTGTCCCTGTCTGTGGTTTTTCTACATAAAAAGACATGAAAGAAAATTACAGAATTCAAGTGTTTACTTCACACCACAAACTGTGACGAGGCTGTTTCTATGTTCATTTCATGAAACACTCACTACTGCTCTTAGAGCTGGGTTGTGTCATCCCTGCTTTTGAGATGAGTTTTCTGAGGTCTGAGGTTATTCAATTAGCTCCTGTTGGTGAGCACAGTGCTAAGCTGTGTTTCTTTTCCCAGCTTTGACAAGTGCCCAGGCTGAACTTTTGATGAGTGAACACTGAGGATATGAAAACCTGCAGTTTACCAGCATATTATGCCAGGAAATAATTCATTCTCTCTAATAAACTGATTTTTTTTTTTGGTCTTCTGTTACTTTTGTCTACTGTAATAGACTGTTGGTAGAAAATCACGGTATGAACTAGGCATAGAATTGAAGTAAAGACTTCTTCCTTTGGTTTTCAGATATTCACAGTCTACTAGGATTAGTCAGCATGTAAAAAAAAACTAATACAATATAATAGAAACTAATAAAACATGATTACAGTATTATAGGGATATAGTAAAAGTTGGAAGAGCCTTATAAGAAAGACTAGTTTTATTTAGCAGGATACACCCGCTGAGATTCTTGAATTTAGCATTCTGCAGTAAGTAACATAGAAAGGCCAGACATCATGAACTGGAATAATCATAAATATATTTTAAGGAATAATTGATCTCTAATATTTCTTGTCATTAATTAAAAAAATGAATGAGTAAACACTTATAGTCACAGTTGTAATAATTATTTGAGAAGTAAATCATATAGTGTTTTAAATTAATTATAATTATGCATATACTTATCTTAAATAATTCATAAGGTTTTATAAAGTTATCTGATTAATATCTAAACACAAACACCACTTCACATGCTAATTAGATGTCAATTGTTTTACAAAATAAATACAAACATTTGTGATGGTAATTGAAGTTGAACTTGCTATGATTATTTATTAAATCTAGCTTTCAAACACGTTAATTAGTACAGCTGAGGAAAAACTCACTCCATATTCAAGAAGTTTCTTTAACATATCTACACCTATGGTTCCTGCATAATGAGTAGGGTTAAAGCATGTTTACTATTTACTGCTGGATATATTTAATGACTTATTTTGAGGAGGGCCACCTAGAGAATGAAAAGTTTTGAAGGAAATAAAATAAAAGGTAACTGGGCAAAATAGGTGTAAGCCCACAATCAATAAATCACTGATTATAGAGGAAAAACAGTTTAAATATCTTTTTTACAGCTTCAATATGAAACTGGTTGTAGTGGATTGATAACTGATGGTCAACTTATAATCCCCAGCTGAACTGAATAAGTGTGGTGCTGGGTGTGCGAAGCCCATGTGAGGACTGTTTCCAGTAGCATAAGAGGAACACTTGAAGAAGAAAAAGAAGCTTTTGGGAGTTAATGAGGCTGTTGGGAGCAGAGGAAGGCTGTTGGAGCTGGTAGAAGCTGTAAGGAGCTGTGAGTTGTTTTGGAGGAGTTCATCATCACGCTGGCTTTCCTGATGAACTTGGCTGTGTTGATCCTGCAAGGAGCACAGGACCTTGCTGGCACTGAGAATAACTTTGGTTCACTTTGGGGGAGCTCTGGTCCTCACTTTGAGCATCGCTTCCTGGCTCCAGAGGGGAAGATGGTACAGTGCTGGTCTTCCAAAGAAGCTTGCTGTGCTGGCTTTCCTAATAAGAACTCAGCTGTCTTGACCATTGGAGCAGCTCAGGACCTCACTGTTACTGAGGATGGCTGTGGTACCTTTCAGGAGAGCTCTGGTTCTTATTTTGCACATCACTTCCTGGCTGCAGTGCAGATCCCTCAGCCTGCTAGCACAGATCTTTTATCCCACTGGCACAGATTTTCTAGCTTCCACCCCTCACCCTTAGGCCTTCCCAGTGCAGATCTGTGAAACAGCCCTGCATGAGATATTGTTATGAGCTCGAGGCCTCCAGGTGGACTCATGGGAGGCATTGTTATGAGCTTTGTGCCCTCAGCTGGTCTCATGCAGGACATCATCATGGGATCCAGGCCCTCAGATGGATTCTTGCTTTATAGTGTATAGACAGATTTCCTGCACTCTCTGGTATATCATTCTTTGGGTGACTATTATAAATAATCTTACAAACTATGTGTCCTGTATTACATTGTTCCCCTTACAAAATAAGCCCCAAACCAACACACTGGTCTTCCACGAAAATCTTTCCAGCTTCACCCAATTGGAATAAGCCATTTAACTTTCTGAACATTTGTAGCAGCCTTCCTGGCACACTCACATAGACCTATACATTCCTATTTCTTTGATTTCCCATTGGTCTCAAAAAACTAAGCTAAAGTAGATTCTTGAGTAGATAATAAAGACACTCAGGGTATGATCTTTTAAATATGCTTTACATTGTTCATAATAAAAGCCTATTCTCTGCTACAACAAAGAGGGTTTGTATTTTCCAATTGTCTTCAGTATCAGGGAAAATTTATTTCCTATCATGATTACATCATTAGTCACACAAAACGTAACTGGGCCTTATGAATGGATCGATAAGCACCATCTATGTTTTAAGAACAGTTTTAAGATTCTAAGTTTTCTCTTTTATAATACTAACATTTTTTAGTGGCCCAAGTCTTCATTTACAACAAAGACACTATCCTGACATTTTTCTTTGTTTTGCTTCATTTTTCAAAAAGCAATCTGGTGACATGGCTATGTTATGGTTTGTGTCTGCATGTCCTCTCAAATCCTCATGCAGTCATGGGGCAGGCTTCTAGTTTACGACTGGATGCTCTAGTGGCGCAATCGTTTAGCATGTGGTACTTATAGAGTTTATGATTGATTCATGGTCTAATGTTGGAATTATGGATGTGAGTGTTACACCTGCCCTGGGACGGATAGTTTGCATACAGTGTAAGGGAGGGAAAGCGGCTGAGTGCCACCCCTCCTCCCTTTTGCTCTTTTTGCTATCTTCTTCCTCTGTGAACTGCTGCCCTCTGCTATGTGCCACCCTGCCTTGGAGGCAGCCAAGTATGGACTGAAACCTCCACAGACTGTCAGCTAAATAAATCTTTCTTTCCTTGATTTTGGGTGTCAGGTATTTTGTCCCAGCAATGAGAGAAAAGTAGCTAAGACAAGCTAAGAGCTTCTATTAGAGGCAGACAGAGGAAAATCTGTTTCAACTATATGTTTTTTGTGTGAAATTGGGGAAGTTGACAGAATGTCTTGAAATCAAATTTGCCCATTTGTAAAATGGAGGTGACACTAGTTTGAATTTACAGTATTCAATTGATTAAATGATGTTTAATTTATAAAGGTTTTCCATAACATGTTCTACATATTAATACAATCCAACACTGAAGTAGCCCTTACCACTTTCCATACAGCATTCTAACTTTTTGACTCATGTTCAAAATAAACATACCATCAACAGCAGTTCCATCTTAAAGATGAAACAAATTGAGGCAGTTAAATGTTTTATTCCACATCATACTCTGGTTTCTCTTCATATTGTATAAATCTTTTGCCTTGTTATTCCATATCATACTGATATTAAGTAGCAGAACAAGACTTCAAACACAAAAGCTCTGACTCCAGATTCTCTTACTTCTGTATGCCCTGCTGCCCCCATTCATATCAAGCATAGATATTACTTACAACTCTCAGTCCTTGAGACTTTCTTCTAAATATTCACAGAAATACTTTCTGTTTTACATTAGGTAATATAACTGATTGTATGTATTGATGCCCTATTACCATAATAAACTTATTATTCTAATAAGTCTATGGCTAGGTCTTTCCATACTTTTTTTCCAAGTTCTTAATCCAAGTCCCTTACGTGAGAGGCATTGAAAAATATTGTAAATGAGCTTATGGTAATCTTCATGTGTACTCCATAAAGCTATGTTCTATAACAATTTGTTCACATATTACTCATATACAGAAATGGTGATGTGTGTTATATTTGACTATTATGGGTTATCTGTGATTAACATACCAAGAAGGACTGGGCTGTGCTCAATTGAAATAGCAAAAGAATATTTCATTGGAAGAAAGAAAGACTGATTTTATTATGTGACCATCATATCTGAGGTTTGCAGAGATTAGATTATTGGTTCCTGTCTGTTAAAAACCACAGTCATAACTTGAACCCAGGTCTGTATCTCCTTTCATCTTGTCCACATAGAACAACATGCTACTATAATGTCAATCTACAGATAAACCTGTAACTGTGCTTTGCATCTGAAACACTCTTGGAAGAGCATTTACTTTATCTATTTACACCTAGTAAAATACTTCATTTTGCTCAACATTTTTATTACATTTTGAACTTTGCCTTGTAGATTTTGTTGTTTCATTGAACATTAGATGGACAAATTATATGTCTTTCCTATGAAATCCAAGTAAGAATCCTTTTTTTACATACTGATAAGCTGAACTCTAATGTAAACCTTGCATGCACAGAGATACAGAGAATTCTAAATACTGTATGGCGCACAGGGAGTTATTTTGAGTGAATAGATCTGTGGAGATGTCCCAGCACCAAAAGAGATACTGAAGATTGCTCTGTTCCTGGCTTTTTGCTATCCTTTATGTTTTTATTTCTTCTCTTAGTCAAATAAATGAACATGTTTGTTCAATGTAGTCTTGACGACATTCAGCATGAGGAACAATAATGATTCTTCTATCCTTGTCTCTGTTTTGTTTACTTGCCTTGCGATTAACTCATTCCCTTCTTTTTTCCATCTGATCTTTCCATTCCTAAAAATACTCATTAACTAATTAAAAGTGAATTCATAGTTAGCCCTGACGATAGTTAAAGCACTTTACTTAAACATGGGTTCGCACCTAGCTCTAACGTTGTCCTCATTTGTAAATGAAACACTTCTTTTCCTGAATAAAAACATTCTAGACATTATCTTTTAAGAACTGTCACCATATGCCCTGAGAAGTGACTGCCTTAAAATGCTTGCAGAATGTTCTAGACACATCTTAAGATATCTTCTTCAGTCATCCCTTACAAGTGATGTCTATGCTCACCATTGTATGCTCAGTGCTCTAGGGCACTGTGGCAGATGTTTAACTCATGGTACTTCTCTTAATCTTCAGAGAGTATGTTGTCAAATACTGAGTATTTTACTCATTTTATAGATGTCAGTGAAACAATTAAACCATGTATTTGGTACAGCAGAGGTCTTTTCCATACCTTCATCATTCTCATTTTTCAGTATTAAATGGGTCATGTTGCAACACTCACCCATGTTTTGTTTTGTTTTGTGTTGTGTTTTTTGTTTGTTTGTTTGTTTTTCTCTGTCTGGACATTGCACTGGACAGAAAATCCAGAGTGGTAATGGTCTGAGGAGTAAACTCGGATATCAGCTGAAGAAAGTTATATAGAAAACATTCAGTTTATCGGCGGGTTGATATTTTTGGTGGAACAACTCTGATGCATACTCTACACTTTGTCTCAGCTGGAACTCAGTCGCCTAGACCTAGGGATGCATGTAACCTGATTACTCCTGTATCTTTCAATATCTTCTTATCTTCTTAGTCTTCTTGATCACTTCCTTAATGGTCCTTCCTGGGATGCCCTTTTCTTCAAATTCTTATCTTAGTGTCTTCTTTCAGTTAAACCCAATCTAAGAAAAGTGCTAAATGTCAGAAGTCAGAAATGAACCTGTGACTTAACTGTATGTTTCAGCATACCTAAAATATTTAGGTCATAGTGATAAACCAAAAGAAGATTTATTTTGTTTGCTTATGAATGAAAAAAACACCAGCAGATGGAGTTTGGTTTCCAGATTGTATGTGAGGAATCTAGTTTGTGTGGAAAAGATGGTGGAAGAAAAAGGAGATATTCCAGAATGCAGGTAAGATTTATGAGCAGAGATCTCAGAAATAATAAGGTGCATTGGAAAATATTATGTGGCTTCATTTTCAAAAGAACTTGAGAGTCAGAGATAAATAATAATTATTGAAGGATATATATGAAGACAAAAAGACACATATGACAACAGCAACCTCACAAGGAAAATGTTTAATGAATTAAATGGTGTGAAAGATCCTGTTCCTAGTTCTCTGTTTTCCTTGTGAAGGATCAGACTCGTTCAGTCCTCAACCTATAATTACAATTATGGTTCATTCTAATTATAATAAAGCTAATAATTTATATTTTAGAATGCGCCATCATCTAGACCATAGCTAATATTTTATTCAGTGTGAAAAAACACAGAGCTAACCAAAGAGGTAATATTATAAATTTACAGCACATATGTTCAAAGATCTTAAAAATGTTAAAATGTTCTCAAGAGATTTGGTCCAACTAGTAAGTTGGAAAGTGATTTGGGAGCTGTAGAGCTGATATCAAAATCTTTAGTAAGAAGTGACTCTAAGCAAAAGATAGTAGCACGAAATAAGGTAAACTTGAGAGGTATCATTCAGGAATTGACCAGTAAATTTGATATGATTTTAACTTAAGTTTACTGGATTTTTGTTCATGTGTTTTTAGTGATAAATGGAATACATAACCATTAAAGTAAAGAAGATGTTGACAAGAAAAAATGATGTTTTCTTTTTTTGCTGTGGAAGGACTTTTTCTCTGTTAGTACATAGATATTTTATATAGTTCACATTATGCTTTATAATAATCAGCATTTCTCAAATTTGAATAATGTACAGTCTCTTCTCCAAAGAGGTAGGAAAAAAATCCCAGGTCACTAAAAATATACTTTCAATTGCTAAGAACTTATACAAGTACTAGAGAAAGTGAAATCTTATTTAATGAAATCATTTTTCACTTTAAATGATCACTATGTAAGGAATGATTTTACACTTATAGCTATTAAGTATTTTAGTTGTCTGATTGTCACAAAATGAGTACACACACACCCAACACAAATACACAATTCTAGAACCACCAGGCCATTCTAAATTGGATAATTTTTGTTCCTATTGTTTCATAATAATAGTATCTAGCTTTACATTATTTTCTTAAAAGTATCTGTGTTTTTTGAGACTGTTTCTTTGAAATATGATTTCAGAAGTAGAAATATATTAAACACATGCACATCTACAATGCAGTTACCTATATTAACTTATGCCCTCATGGAACTATGATGTAATGTCAGTTGTTCTAAGTTTCTGTATTTAATCAGTATGTATTGTTTGAGTTTCTGTTGTTACTGCCAGGTGTGGAATAATTTTATTCACCTGTTGGCCACTTGTATGTCTTATTCTGAGAAAAATCTACTCAGGTCATTTGTCCATTTATTGATTGGGTTATTTGTTTTCTTGGTTTTAATTTGTTTATATATTTAGAATATTATCATCTTATTAAATGGATTTTTCAGAAATATTTTTTTCTTTTCAGAAGGTTATGTCAGAAGTATTTTGAAGTATTCATTTGCATCAACAAATTATATATATATATATATATATATATATATATATATATATATACATCCTACATAAATACATAGGGACTGTAATCTATTTCTGAATGTTTCAAATAGTTTTCTTGTTTTGAATTTTAGTATAAATTTTTATATTGTATGTCATTGCAAGACACTTTTTTTGTTTTGTTTTTGGTATCAGGAATTGAACTCAGGACCAGTGCTTGCCTGGCAGGCACTGTGGCACACAGCTATATGCCCAGCCCACAAGACACTTTTAAGGACAGAAAATAATTGCAGTAACTTTTAATTAGAAAAAAAAAATCCTAGGCAACTTGAACTTTAAATATTCATCAGTTTTTATTTGCAATTATGAATGTAAACCAAGAAATTAATTATCTCAATATCTACCATTTAATATAATTATTATAAGTGTGTCTGTGTGTGTGTGTCCATGCGTGTGCTGGCACATGTATAAATATATATATACATGCACACATAAAATCAAATATATATATATATATATATGAAAATGGGATGAAATAAACAGGATGTGTCCTTGTTCTTGGTGCTAGTGGTGTTCATGGTAGGATAAGGACGGTATGTTTTGAAGAAAATGCTTCTTAGTAGCACTTAATTTATATAGCTTGCAACTGACAAACATTGTTAAAATAATCAAACTACATGTTTTTTCCCAAGAAATAGAGGAGAAAGAATAGAAATTTTAAGGAACAGATTTTAGTCCATAATAATAATTAGCAGATAAACATAATAAAAACAAGAGCTATGTACATGTTCGTGAAGGTGCTGGCATCTATGTGACAGGAATGAACTCAATGACGTGCTATGAGAGCGCCCAAAGGATTTTAAGCATTAAACAATCCCTGGAGGAGGATGCTAGAGACATTTTTTTCCCAGTCAGTGGGACAGAAGGACAGTGCAACCATCATTTGTTATTCCAGTGTAGCAACTCCAGCACTGTGAAATGGAGCCTTTACATTGTAAAGGTGGGATTTGGTGCTAGGATGAATGAATGAATGAATGTTGTTCTCCTCAGACAATTCAATACCCACTCAATGATAAAGACTTTTGTGCCCAAGCTACAGAGACAGAGATTCCTACCCCCCTGGTGAGCTCACCATTATTCAGAAGACTAGGGTAAGGTGGGGATGGGAGGGTCTGTGAAGCCAGGAAGATGCAGAACTGAGCCCTGTCACTGACTAATCAGATAATTTTAACCATTTTATTATCTATCTTTCAGTATCTCAGGTTTACCAGAGCACAGGAAACACAAGCATTCACACTGATCATTCTCTAAATCTGTATTTCTGATAAGATTTCTGACTGAGTGTTAATACCATTTAGAGAGAAACAATGCATTCTCTTTTTCATTAGTCAGAAAATCTGACATTGTTTATCAGCATTAAAAAAGCTAATTTTCCCAGGATCTCTGAGTGAATAATATATTGATTATCTGTATTAACTCTTCCTGCAAAAATGCAGTGTACCCAAAGGTTGACACAAGCTACAACAGATGACTTCATTCTAAAATTTAAATTCTGAGAAAAAGATATGAATTGAACTGTTTCCTGACTATGTGGTAAAACAAGCAATCAAACCAAAACATAAACAAAAACCCCCAATAAAATAAAATACTTGCACAAATGTAAAAAAGATATAAATTTTAACAATATATTTCTATTTTACTTAATTGAAGAATAATATGAGAATCATGTGTCATCTGTCATGCCAATTTCTATGTTAATTAGGAGAAAATCAACCTTTCTTACTGAACTATTGTGAATATAAATTGAGATAATCTCAATCAAATCTACTTTTTGAATTACTAGCGATTTTTCTCTTTAAGATAATATCTGGCACTTAATAGCCACTCAGATAATTTTTGAATATTTTGATGAATTTACTGAAGGTTTTAAACATAATTTATTCAATGCTTACCTTCAAAAAAATCAACAACAACAACAAAAAAAAATCAATGCTTACCTTCAACAGACAATTTTAAGTTTGAAATCAGGGCAGAAAAACATTTAATTTACTGAATTACTTTTTGGGGCTAAGGAATCAGTCATTTCTATGTTATTGTGTTAGAAATTCCCTTTGGAAAAACATGAAGTAATAAGATATTTAGTAATAGATAAAACATTACATTAAAGTGAATTTGTACATAGAACAGGTTTTAATCAGTTTCATAAGTGAAATTCATAGAATGACATTGGAGAAAAAAATCTTCCCATTACCTTCTTTATGGACATATACAGTAGTAAGATGTCTAGGTAAGTTTTGTGAATTTCATGAGTATGACTTGAACACAAATTCAGGATTGATATTACTGATTAAAGAGTGTATTAGTTTGCAAGGAAGAGATCTCTTTGATTCCATTTCCATCTGTGTACCTATTAAGCCTGAGAAAGTTCTTCATGTGTCCAAGAATGTGCTTTCATTTTGCTCTTAATATTATCCATTCTGTTCTCAAATTAATATGGTAGTCCAGAAAGAAGTCTATAGCAGTTATAAACGTCATGGAATTCTAGTACTCAAAGCATGCTGAGAAGCATTTTGCAGACATTTTTCTATCATTTCCCCTTACAGTTCAATGACATAAGTATTAGAATTGTTTTATTACTTAATAAACAAATAATGTGTTATAATCCAAAGGCTTTTTAAATAGCATCCCTAAGACTGTACTGTTGGGCTGGGGATTTAGCTCAGTGGTGCAGTTCCTGCCTGGCAAGCGTGAGGTCGTGAGTTTGATTCCCGGTACCGAAGGAAAAAAAAAAAAAAAAAGAAAGAAAAGAAAAAACAGACAGATACTACCTAAGATATACTGTGATAAAATATAGGACTGAGGAAATCTGACTGTAGAACCTACAGGTCTTTTCCTGATTTATTTCATTTATGAGTATGGTCTCTACTTACATCCAATTACCTATAAAAGACCCATTTATCTTTTTTTCATATCTAAATAATACTCCATTGTATAAAAATACCACATCTCTTTTGTCCATTCCTCAGTTGGTGGGTTATTTGAGCTGTTCCCAAGATTTAGCTATGACAAACTGTGCTGCTATAAGTATGGGTTCACATATATCACTGTGGTATGATGTTTTCAGTTCTTCTGGAAAAATACCCAGAAAGGGACTAGCTGGGTTGAATAGGACCTCTAATTCTAGTTTTCTGAGGAAACTCCACATTGATTTCCACAGTGATTGCACCATCCTACACTTCCACCAGCAGTGGAAAAGAGTTCCTTTTTCCCCACAGCCCCTCTAGCATTTGTTATTGGTTGATTTCTTTTCTTTCTTTCTTTTTTTTTTGTTTCGGTACAGGAATGGAACTCACGATGTCACACTTGCCAGGCAGGCGCTGTGCCGCTGAGCTAAATCCCCAGCTCCTTGGTTGATTTCTTGATGGTAGCCATTCTTTCTAGGGTGAGATAGAATCACATTGTTTTAATTTGCATTTCTTGAGTGATCAATGATGTTGAACAGTTTTTCATGTACTTATTTGCCATTTGTATTTCTTCATCTGAAAAGTGTGTATTCACCTCAAATGCCCATTTTTGGGTTGGTTCTTTGAATTTTGGAGGCCTGATATTTTTTAATTCTTTATATGTTCTAGATAGAAATCCTTTGTCTGTGGGATAGTTGCCTAAAATTCTTTCTCAATTTGTAGTTTTTCTTTTTTACTCTGTTGGTGATTTATTTTGATGTACAAAAACTTTTCAGTAAGATGAGATACCAGTTGTTGATATTTTTAGTATTTCTCGTGTAGTTTGGTTTTTGTTCATGAACTCTCTGCCTATCCCTATGCCTTCAAAATTTCTACCTACTTTCTTCTCTGGTAGACTTAGTGTTTCTGTTTTAATATTTAGATCTTTTATCCATTTTGACTTTAGTGAATGGTGATACACATGGGTCTAATTTTAAGTCTTTGACATGTGAAAAGCCAGTTACAAATCTTTTCCTTTACCAAAGGTGGTCCTTTACCAAGCATGCACTTATAATCACAGGTCTACAACTGAAAAGGGGATTGAAATGTAAGACTGTATTGTTGTTGTTGCTGCTGCTGTTGTGGTTGTTGTTGTTAAAACCGGTTCACACTGATATAGGGAAAGACAGAGGCGGAAGGATGGAACTGAAGGTGTAACTCGTGTGTTGCTAAGGAAATTCTATTTGTAAACCAAGTGTCGTCCAGTCCAGAAACATAAAAGCACTTGTGTATAACACATTTTCCTTGATGAGTTTAGTAGTAGAAAAATACCTCAGAAACTCAAAGGTGTTAGAAAGCCTAAATTACAGGTTGAACAGGAAGTTTTCAGAGATAATTGTCAATGGCCAGATACTAAACACATCCTCCCTGAGAAACTGTAAATCATTCATTGAGGCTTTCTTCAGAATTTCTTTTAAAAAGTTTACTTTGACGGCTTTGATGTTAATGTATCTATGAATCCTCCAGAAAGTTCTCAACAGAAAGTCAGAAAACTTGAACAAGTTTCTTAACAATAAAGTTTCTGACCAAACATTCAAGCGTGGATGAAAGTGACTCTTGAACACTGAATAGGAAAACAAGAGAATATATGCGGTGACCCAGACACTCACGACCCCAGTGCCACCACTCACCTGGGAGAAGCCACTGCACTGGGATTGGTGAAAGCCACCAGAGGAAGCCTACTCAGGTGCTACTGTGCTCTATGCAGTGCTCATCTCATCTAGAATTCTGTATCTTAGTACAGTGGCCTCAACTACTCTTTGAACATGTTTTTGTTGTTTGTGGGTGTGCTTATTTAAATATATTTCTCTAGAAATGAGTGAACACATTTTGTGCATGAGCTTATACACATGTATAAGCACATTAACATCTAGTGTGATTCTGATGCAAAATTCTGTTATCAGGGAACTTCCAGATATCACCCACCTATAATGGCGACTCTTTCTGTTGTGGTGCTATTTACATCCTCAAGCTTCTTCAACTACTTTAAAATGTTCTTCCAAATTATCCTGTGCTTCACACCCTTGACTTGAAAATGGACTTTTCTTAGATCAGTATCTACACAAATAACAGTCAGTTCTCAGCCTCCCTTTGTGCAATTAAGCTAAGTTCACATTTCAATTCTAGTCCTTAAAGCTATTCCAAGAACCGAGCCCTTGGCTATTCTGTTAAGTACTGTACAGTAGCCCAAAGTTCTGAAAAACAAAGCTTGCCTTCTTCATCTGATCCCTTTGGAATACCACACTGGCCGCTCTGACAAGGCTTCTCCTCTGTCTGTGTTTCAGCCCTCAGTTTTGTTCTGTTACTCTGCACAAATATGTCTCTGAATTCTTAAGAGAGGAAACAAGAGTTTTCGGGTCAGTGTTATTTTCCAAAAAGCATATTCTTGCCACTACTTTTGTGATTAGTTGTATGAATACTATTTGCACTCAATTTTCATCATCTTTTTTGAAGACACATCATTGGAATTCCCATTTAACACTTTCATTCTCAGTGAGTGCTGAACAAGGCACAAAGCAAAGGAGATAACATTCTCTTAAAGGGAAAGCATACAATTCGAAAAGATTGACAGATAGCACCCAATTTTAATATTTTCCAAAGATGAGACTCCTAGTGCCCACTGCACAACTGGATGCAAAATCTCAAATCCCAGAGCGCACACATCACCAATAATTCCACAGAACCAAGCTCTGTGCAGATTCTCATATTACTTTATCAAACTGTCTTTGTGTAATTAGTCTGTCTGCAATGCCTGGTGTATAAATTAAGCATTTAATTTTTCCTGACTGGTCTCTGGCTCACTTGATCAGTCTATTCTGCCTCTGTCGCTCTTCGGTGAATGTCAAATGCAGTGAAAGACCCTCTGGCAGTGGGGCGTGAAAGAAGCAGAGACTCTCTCTGAGGTCAGAAGCAATTTTAAATGTGCTCATCACTGACACCTGGATGGACTGGAAGCCCTTCCTTCCAGTGACAGCCATCTTCATAGTGGCCATAATTGATGTCTCTAATGGCAGGTTACTTTGTATTGTGGCTGATAAATAATAAATAACTACAACTCAAGCTGTAAAGTCAGGCTTAGTAAATGAAATCAAATTAAAAGTAAATTATACTTTCTTCCCCATTCGACACCATTTCTCAAAAGCCACTTATCAATACAACCACAAACTATGCAACTGGAACAGACAACTTACATTGCTATTCAATTCTGATAAAAACAAAATAACTCCTGTAGCCATAATCATTCCTCAAGAGCATTTAATTTGTTGGCTCTTACATTATTGCTATCAAAACAAAATCTTGCAGCTTTATTGGAATACATAAATCTCTTTGATTTAAGGGTACTTTATCTCTCCTTTTCTCAGATGAATTTGAAACAGTACAGAGTTAAATTTTTATAGAGGAATTTCTGGGGAGAAAGGCTGACATAATTTTCAGCATGGGACATTGTGTTCTGCTGATGACTTAGAAAGTTTGAAGTAACTATTCACTTCTCTGGACAGTTCCTGTCAGAGTTTATTCTCTCTGCTGCAATGGTGGATGCGTACTCAAGGCAGCTGTGTGCTCACATCTGTAGGTAAAGAGGCATAGCCCAGTTGGATGTGTGACCTCTCCTGGGAAGGAATATATAATGGGATATCTTGAAGCTTGGGTTCATGAAATAAGAACAGCATCTTGTGAATTTCTTTCCACTACTGAGAATTTCTCTGACTTTAGAAATCTCCTGTGAGAGTCCATGACTACCATGTATCATAGAAAATTTATTAGATCTTCTGTTTTTGCTATACCTCTCTCTGAAAATGTGTGACTCAGTGGTACATGTGAGGAGTTCCATGTCCCTTCCAGATGATGAAGGGCTGTGCAGAAATTTCATCTCAACTGTTCTCTGACCTGATTCATATATCAAAAATATCACATGCTCTCTTAAAGAAGTCTAAAGAGTGAATGGTATCCTGTGTTTAATAGTACCCTGATTGCATGTTGACTTAGTGGATGTTTTGAGACCACAGGAAAAAGACCAAGGGGTCAAAGGGCCAAGAAGATTTATGAATACAGGCACAGTTCTACGTGGTAAACTCTTCTTTATCCTACGGTTAAGAGCATTTACTAAGTGGACGTGTAACAGAGTGTATTTAGAGAATAAAACTGTGTTAAAGTGCAGTACATGTGGTTATCAGAAGAGGTAAGATTTTGAGACTGCATAGAGATAAGTTAGGTCTCATATTGTTCTTGTGCTATTTTATACATGGATGTCTGTTTGTTAATATGTTTTCATTCTTTTCTCTTTTTTTGTCTTTTTGAGACAGGGTCTCGCTATGCAGTTCAGGCTGGCCTTGAGCCCACTTTGTAGCCCAGGCTGGTCTCGAACTTGCAACGATCCTCCTGCCTCAGCCTCCTGAGTGTTGAGATTACAGGGATGAGCCACCATGCCTGGCACATTCTTTTATTTTTAAAATTTAAAAAAAGGAATTAAATGCTATGGCTTTTGGAACATATGATGGGTAGTTCTTTTTCAAGGTGAATGTGTCCACAAAGAATGGCTCTCAAAAGCTCATTGAAAAGTTAAAATGCCAAAGTTACCTCTATACTATTTGTAATCACAGAAAATGAGCTGGAAGACCTAAATGTCCTTAAGTCTCATGACCAGGATTGAACAGTAAGGTCTATACTGGTAAAACACCCACCCAAGGGTGTGCATTCAGTTTGTAATATGCAGAAAAATTGAAGTGTTGTACTCTTAAATTTTATTCCTGGTGGTTCTTGTGCTTCATTTTTTGTTTATTTATCTGTATGTCACACACTGTATTTGGCCTTCAGATTCAAGGACAATAAGTGAAAACAGATATGATCTCTGCCACTAGTCTAGTGCAGAAGCCAAACATTAATAAAATAATTGCTTGAAAATAAAAAGGAAACGTTTAGTTGTATAGAATGTCACTGAGAAAATATGCAAAGAAAGACCAAAACTGAGTAATTTATTTTTGCAAGCATATGGAAGGAAAAGTGAGTTCATGATAATTAAATTTTTTTATATAATAGGCTTCTTATAAACATCATTTAAAATGCCTCTCACTGTAAGCCACTCTAGCAGCCTTCTCTGAAATTCCCAAGATGATTTAGGGATAACATTCCCATCATCCCATTTACATATCATCTCCATTGCCACTTTTTTGAAATGATAAGCCTTTTCTTTATATCAGAAGGGCATTAAATGTAAATGATTGCATCTTGTCCACTTATACAGAATATAGAACATAGTTTTATGTTTAGGAAGAAAGAAAAAAATTACAAAAAGATAGAGTATTGAGAAGATAAAGTTCTTTAAAGTAGATACTTCTTGAAGTGCACAGTACATTCCCTTGTCCCACCTAGTTTTAGTTTAGTTGTGATGGATATTTTGCAAGCATGTAGCATCCCATCTCATTTGCCCCTGTGGTAGCTTTTGAATTTTCTTGGATGTCAAGTACCCACTCATAGAGTGGCACAGGCATGGTCTGATCTTGTGGCTGGAAGGAGCTTATTAACATTTCTCCAGAAACCCTAACAATGAGCTACAGAAGTTGTCATATAAATATCCATATAGTAGTGATTAGAAAGAACACTTTTTGTGGAACATTCTAGATATACTATTAACTATAGGACTGAGTTCCATTTGTCTACGATGCTAAAAGGTTCACTAATGTATGTTTTGCTAGGTTTCTTCCTTCTATTGATCAGTTTTTCTGTTCTCTCACCTTACTTCCTAAGACAAAAAAAGTAGTTGTATTCTAAATCTGTGAAGTAGCCAGTAGAGAATTAAGTGAAATTCCAAGGGTGAAGAATCAGTAATTACCATTAGATCTTGCAGAGATTGCACAGCATCTACTATTAAGAACAGAATTAGTAGGGGCTGGGGATTTAGCTCAGCGGCAAAAGCGCCTGCCTGGCATGCACAAGGTCGTGAGTTCAGTTCCCAGTACCAGAGAAAAACCAAAAAAAAAAAAAAAAGAACAGAATTAGTATTAATTGAGCTGATATTCTTCAAGAAACTAAGTTAAAGTGAGCATTGAAGAATTATAAAATAAAGACATAGATTGTGATATAGTGACTTATGTGTAATATATATATATATATTCTACTGCCAATTCTTAACCTTGATGAAAAGAAAATATACCAAAGGCTGAGACTTCCCTGGTACTCTAGACTTTCAAGTGAGAATTTTCTGGAATGAGTACTGGCATGTCTTAGAACAAAATGAATACAAGAAAAACTTTTAATAAAGTATTTTTATGTGTGGTGGTATTAATAACTACCTACATGCTGCACATATGGTTATAAAAACGTTTGGTGGAGTTAATCTATTACAGTTTCATGTAAAAATGTGAATAGAGCTTAAGACCATGTTGCTCAGGAAGAAAAAAAAATAAAGGTAAGATTGAAAGTGTTATACAACTTAGGTAAATTAAAAATGCACACATGCAAACAAGTCTAATAATTGTGCATACTGAGAAAAAATATAAAGCACAGTCCTAGAATCATAATAAAAAGTGCAGAGGACACATGTGACATAGGAATAGAAAAGAACCAAATAAGAAAGTGACTTGCCCAGAACAATGACCCTAATGTGCTCAGGAATGAGTACCATTAACTCACCCTTTTACACTTATGTCCCCTACAAAACATATATGGTGAAAACTATAAATATATTTACCATAGATGTTTTTGCTTAAGTGCTCTACCTATGTGTACATGTAGTGATACAAACATGATAGAAGAGGGAAGTTGAAAGTGCACAGCTCAATGAACTGCCACGACTAAATGAGTATTGTTACTAATCAGTAATCAATATGGAACCTGTCCATCTTCTCCCTTTAAAGAACAGTCTTCAGTTTGTTTATTCAGCACATTTCTCATTTGGAGAAAAATAATAGCAGTCAGGACTAACACAGACCTGAAATGAACATAAAGATAACGTGGTAAGATTAGATAATAAATGGAGTGAAGCTGGTGCCCAGTAAAATGTCTCAGAGTCTGCAGTGATATAGAAGGAGAGATGCTGAATACCTTGTCTTGGATGTGAGGTCCCAGGAGACAGTAGCCCTGTCCTGCATGCAGGGTTTAATAATGTAATATATACCACCAACTGCTTCATTTTAGTGCCTACTTAAAGTTTACAATTCTTTCCTTTCTTCTCTAAATTGAAGGAGTTAGAGACAAGAAATGTCATCATTTAGTGAGGGAACTTATTATAGTATCTGACAACATAGTGACCTGCTTATCTAGTCTATAGATGAAGTTTTATATAACATAACCTTTTCTGTGGTAAAAATTGAAGAATGTAATAATCAGTGTAAAGACTGGCTTAATGTCTCAATGAATTACATGAAATAGTAGAAGGATAGGATAATACAAGCGGCTATACATTCTTAATAATCATTTTTACACATATGAAATCACATGCATATTTAGAAAGATTACTGCTCTCAGCTCATTAGACTGTTCTTTTGCTTTTAGATGATAGCTTGTATATTGATACATTCAGTGAAGAAAGTGGATATAAAGTGTCTAAATATTCATTATTCAGTGTTCTACATACAATCTCAATTTATAGTATTAGAGATATTTACGTGCTAGTGACTTCTTGGAACTTTTCATTTCCAATTTTTAAGTAACATTAACCATTTTACAATGGGGCTCAGAGTAATATCTATTATTATGCTTCCTTAAATCGTATAGTTTCCTTAGATTATATAACCAACAATATTTTATGTAGCCAGACCTTTCATTAAGATTCTAAATAATGGATTAAGACATTTCCTCTATCTCAGAAAAGTATTGAATTCTGGTTTTAAATTATTGTACCTGGCAAAAAATCTTGACAAAGAAAAATAAAGCAATTTTCACACATGTGGACATATCTCTACCAAACATTTGTCTAAGAAATATTGAATATAGCATACTAACTATACTTTAAGACATTACCTGTAAGGAATAACTGTGATTTTAGCACTTTTGGTATTAATCAAAATGATGGAATAAAATATACAATATTATGTGACATCATTCTTCTATACAGGAAGAATTTGAAAATTTGGCATTTTTTTTTCCCCAGTAAAGAGGATCGAACGCAGGATCTTGCACTTGCCAGGCAGACCCTATGTGACATATTTTGTTTTCAACTTCATTCTATTGTTGTTCAGTTTTAACAGAATCCACCTATTGCACCAGCCCAGTACCATGAAAAATATTAAAACGTGCATTGTCGTCTTGTTAAGAATGCTGTAATAACACAGCAACAGAATCATATAGGCAGTGTATTGCAATTCCCAGAAAGCCACTTATTTCCAAACAGCAACAGTGGGGATGGGAGTGTGCCACTTCAGTTGCAATTAAGCCAGATTTTTAAATGTAGCTTAAGATTAAGCAGAACTGTGTGCAGAATTCTGCCCCAAAAGCATAAAGTAATGATTGTGAAATATGCTGATTTGGCTACCAAGTAGTTGGGTCAATTTCACATGTATAACAGCTTCAGCTGAATAAGAATTTACACTTCAAATACCTCCACAATTTAGGTTCTTGTGACCAGTACACAAAGGAGCAAATGTCTTACACTGAAATATAGCTAAACTCTGTGCACCAAGACTGCTTAATTTTCCTGTGACTCAGTCTTTCGTCTGGAAAAAAATAACCCCTTATAATCTTAAGTAATGATGGTCAGGATGAAATGAGATGGAGCCTAGGAAACACTTAGATATGAATTCTAGGAGAGGAATTCTCAACAAATGGTACTAGTGATTACTGAACATAAGTTAGAAAAATCAAGAAATAAGAGCCTAGAGTTTTCAGTTACATTTGAGATGCCCTAGGGCTAAGATTACAAACTCCTTTTATGCCAAGCACATAAGAAATAAAAAATATTTCCTGTGTTAAAATGTTCCATTGTTTAAGCCACTTACATAGTTTTCTGCAGCCCTGATAAAATAAAAAGAAAACTAAAATAGTTTTGAGGTTGTGATTCTGTGATCAGTGAGCAAAAAAAATCTATATTTTTTTAACTGATAGTGAATTAGCACTGAGTATTTGTTTACTTTAAAATACTTTACTATTAATATGTTCCAGAAGATCTCCTTATTTAGAAGCATGGAATACTGTTTCTCGTTACATAAACTTTTAATTATTTATGTTATTAACATTGGACTAAAATGTGTGAGACCTCTCCAGTGAATATCTCAATTACTTCTTGACCAAAACAAATAGCTATTTTCTTTTAGTTTTCTTGATAAAAGTTCAACATTTTTCCTTGTATTGCTTGTAGTTGGTCCTTAAATTCTTAGCTCATATTTTTTAACTGAGTTTCTAACGATACAAAACCTGTACCACTAAGTTTTTCTAGTTCCAAGGACAGTTTAAAACATACTGGGTGCTCAGGACTTCTCTGAATAATAACCAAGAACATTCAGATATACCATGATGCACCCTTGAGTTTTGTAAAAGCTTTATATGTGGAAATCTGCAGAAAATGTTGGAAAATTAATGGACATATCAATACACCAAAGAGATAATTAAGATGCTTTTAAAGAAAAGTGTGATGCTATTTTTATTAGAGTGATAAAAGAAATGGTCAGGAAAATATGTTTTTGAAAAGAAAACAGTCTATAAACTTTTACTAGAAGCTTAATATTCTAATGTACTACTAGTCTAGTATTTTGCAAAGGGCAAACCAGCTTTATACTTAAGATCTAGAGTAAATTCTTTAATCAAGGTGCTATGGTTGATACATTGTATCAACTTGGGGAACCTAGAGGTTTGGCTAAGAGACTCAGCAGGAAGCCAGGTGCTTACTTTGTATACATCCTGAGCCTGTGGAAGAGGATGGCATGGAGATTATATGAGAGCTACACACCCCTTAGGTGGGGGTAGCCTGTTTACAATGTAAGGGAGGGAAAGAGGCTGCTGGCCACGATTCCTCCCTTTTGCTCCGGCTGCTTTGCTGTTCAGCTGCCATTCCCCTCTTTGCTCTTGTTGCTTTGCTACCTTCTGCCTAGGAGCCAGCCAAGTATGGACTGAAACCTCCACAAACTGTAAGCTAAATAAACCTTTCCTTCCTTCATTTTGGGTGTTGGATATTTTGTCTCAGCAACGAGAGAAAAGTAACCAAAACACAAGGCTTAAAATCAAACCCTGGTAGAATATGGAAGCATATTTCATGATGTTTCAGTTAAACTAAAGCTTGAATACAGTAATAAAATTTTTGTACAGCTGCAAGGCAGTCGTTAATGAAATGGAAGTCATTAAAAGAATATATACTTAATGAATCAATCAATAAACCAACAATAAATGTCAAGTAGATGGTTACTAGTTGTGTTTATCCTTAAGAGAAGTTCATAATCCTGAAAAGCTAGGAAAGTTTAATCATCAGTTCAAGTACACACACACACACACACACACACACACACACACTCACACACTCATACATGCACAGTAAGATTTATCTCCTAACATCCAAACTTGAAGTCTCGGTTTTTTTCTAAGTAATACTCATGATTCTCAGAATTGTTCATTGAGGGTTATTACTCAGTATCACTGGGCATTAAAATTGCACTTTTATTGTTAAAGTCAGAGTGAGATTTTTTAATAATAGCACTGCCCTCGTAATCATGAAGCAAATTCTCCTCACAGTCAATCAGATATTTCCATTAACAAAAATCAGTGGCAAGGCATTGCTCCCCTGGAGTGGCATTTTCGGCAATCATTTTATGCTTTAACAAGACAACTTGAACTTGATAACTTTGTAATCCCCAGTTCCTCTCTTTTTTTTTTCTTGACTTTGCAAATGTCTCTAAATTTATTGCCAAATAGTAATTATCCCCAGAAAGGCATTCTCTGTGAGACAGGGATAATGAGAAAGAAAAAGAGACAGAAAGAGTAAGAGTTTTCATTGTTGAACTGATAAAACGCTTTCCAAGGAATTTTTAAAGAAAAAGAGAAAGAGAAAGGGAGACAGTGAGTTTTCACTGCTGAATTGATAAACACTTTTCCAAAGAACTTTAAACGTAGAGAAAATATAAGAAGTCTTTAGAGGTTGGATTAAAACATTCTCCTGTAGAATATTTTATACTGGAGGAGAGCAACTCAAACACAACTTTGAAACATCTGCTTTTGTTCCCTTCACCACAATTTAAAAAGTGTTATTTTTTAATTTCATGTAGAGTGAGACAAAAAGTCTTACAAATACCAGTACATATAGCTTTACCTTTTTCCTCTGTGTAGGCAAAGTGAGTATAAACCTGTGTAAAGTCATATGAGGAATATAAAAATGTAATGAATGAGAATGTAATGAATTTGCTATCGCATAGTCATGACCCTGGCTTGCTTTCAGAGACAGACTCAAAATGTTTGCTAAGGGACATAGTTCTCTGTTGCACAATGGAATAACTTCATAGAGAGAAGGGAAAGAAACTGATTATAAGGCATGAAGTGTTAGTTTGAGCTACCATGTGGAGCAAAGGCTAATTGATTTCCATGTGATGGTCTTGCTAATAACTATGATTAATGATTTGAATTCTACAAGTGACACAATTCACATACAATAACCCATCCAGCATGTCATCATAACTCTAATTAATTTATGTAAATGCACATCTATCATCTTTGGCTACAGAAGTATAAGAGGGATAACAGCTACATTTGCTTATTTCCCTGCTTTTTCTCATCTGTTTTATTCTGACCCCAGTTATGTATGAATAAATCCTTATTGATAAAGACAGGCCTATTTTACATGCCCGAACAATTGCTAGTGGCTAAAATATCTTTGCCAATACCTAAATTTATTGAGAGTTGATATCAATCTATGCATCATGTCACTATGTCTTTTCTAAATGTCAATTTTATTTAGACTTGTAGGAAGAAAATAGAGTGCATAATTTAAGTGACACAGAGTTGACATAAATCTGCTACTTACAGGATGACTGCCCCATCTTAACCCACACCTCCTAAATTTTGTGCCAGGTGCAACTTCTGTATATCAAACATATATAATTTGGAATTCTATAGAAGCAATGGCATGTAATATGTTATCATGCCAAATTATTTTCCTAAGGGGTCCTACACTGACTCCTTTAGGATCTGACAATAAGCCTGTGAACCAGGTGCTATAATTAGCATGTTGTGCATGTGAGGTGTGGTAATTGGAGTGAAGAGGGTGTTAGTAAACAGTTAACTGATGGAGCCACAATATGAAGCCCCCTGAGTGCGTCTGGGGAAAATCATGGATAATAAAGCAACTAATGCTTAAAGACTTGGGTATGTCAGTACGTAAATGCTTGATTCCATAATGACACTCCATCATTTATTAAATTCATCAGTATATTTGGGTGTAAAGTAAATATCAACGTGCAGTACTATAAGTGAGATGGAACTTGAGTATAGGATACCTTTGCCTATGTCCATTTGGATTGGTGGCTTATAAATGACACACTTTTTTCCATCACCAGTTCCAGAGGCTGAAAAGTTCAGAGTGAAGGTGTTTCTGGTGAAGGATCATGCTCTGATTCATGGATGGCCACCTCTACACTGTGCTCCCACTTGGTGACAGAGGGAAAGGAGCTGCTAGGGCAACTTATGAAAGACACCAACCCCATTCATGAATGGTCTGCTGCCATGAAATCTTTATCAACAGCTTTATTTTCTATTATTATTACTCTGGGATACCTATCTTTCCTTCTTTCTTTCTGTTTTTCTTTCTTTTTTTTTTTTTTTTTTTTTGAGACAGGGTCTCGCTGTGCAGTTCAGGCTGGACTTGAGCTCACTTTGTAGCCCAGGCTGGCCTCAAACTTGTAAAGATCCCCCCGCATCAACCTCCCAAGTGGGATGCAATTTCAACGTATAAATTTTAGGAGGATATAAATATATTAAGCACAGCATTCTGCTCCTGGCCTTCCAAAAGTAATGTCCTTCTTGAACACAAAATGACATTAATTGTTTCTCAAGTAAACCACAGCTAGGCCCAACATCAATTCAAAAGTCCAAACTCCAAATTTACATCTAAATATGTTCCACGTCAGATATGAATAAGATGCAAGGCATGATTTAGTCTGAGGCAAATAGTTCTCTAGTTTTGCAACTAAAGAAATGAAACATGTTATATGCTTCCAAACTATGTAAATGGAACAAGTATAAGACAGACATTCCCATTCTAAAAAGGAGAAAGAAAAACGGCGTAACAATTCTCAACCAAGTTTGAAATTCAATGGGACAAGTTACCAATTCCATTAGAATTTAAGGCTTCAGGATAATCCATTTTGTCTCAATCCTCTGTCTTCTATGCCTTTTGGATCAGAATCTCACATCGTGGACACTACAGTGTTAGTTTTGCCCTCTTTCTCTCTCTACCATGTCTACACTGCTAGTTGTTTGTTGGGCCCCCGAGGTTCTGGTATGCTTTACCACAGTGGCTTAGGGTGGCCCCACACCTGTTACATCTCTGAACCCAAACCCTACCTCTGCAGAGGCTCTGTGAATGGATCCTGGGTCACTGTCTCCTCTGGATCAAATTCCATGCCTATAGATTTAGAACTCTGCTGTCAGGAAGCAGGGCACTCCCATAGCTCCTCTTGGTATCATCCCACTGCCTGGTTCTCTAAAGTTGCTTTATGCTCTCTGGAATATTGTACTCTGGTCCTTGGATGGAAAGGTCAACCTTGAGGTCTTGAGAACTACCTTTGGTGTCGTTCTTGCATTGTAATGGACAATAATTCCTGGCTCCTGTTCAGATGGCTAATTAATCTTATCCAATGCTACAGATCATTTTTCAAGTTCTTTCTTGAATAGGTTTTTTCACTTGTTCAGTAAAGACAGGCTGAGATTTTACAAAATCTTTAAATTCTACTTCTCTTTGTGAATAACATTTTCATCTTTAGGTCATTTATCTCTTTTCACATTTGATTATGAGCAGGCAGGAGAACTCCTTCAATGTTTTGCTCAGATATTATCCCAGTGAAATATCCACTTTCATTTCTCACAAGTTCTACCTTCCATTAAACAGTACAACATGGACAGTAGAACAATTCAGCCAACTTCTTTGTCACTTTAGAACAAAGTTGACCTTTCTTCCACTGTCCAAAAACATGACCTTCATTTTTCTCTAAGACTTTATTAGATGTGCCATCTAATTAGATGTGCCATTATTGAATGTGCCAACCACCTTTCCACCAAAATTTGTTCTATTATCATTTAGAATTCTCTGGGAAACTTTAGACTTTCTCTTCTTTTTTATTTATTGGCTATTATCACAAGCATTCTTAACCATCTGTTCATGGACATGCACCATTTCGCAGCCTGCACTCAAAACTCTTCTAGTCTTTACCTCTTCCCAGCTCTATAGCTTAATCCACAGTTTTAAGTATTTCTTAGAGCAATGCCCTACTTTTTGGTGACCGATTTGAATGGATGCCTTATAAATGACTGAAATTTACTTCTCACAATTCCAGAGGCAGGGTGACCAGGATCAGTGCTATTTTCTAGGCCTGGGGAAGAACCACTTCCTGACTCATGAGAGGCGATCATTTCACTGAATTCTCACATGGTAGAAATGGCAAAGGGATGCTCTGGGTTCTCTTACAAAGGCACTCACCCCCCTCACGAAAGCTTTGCTTCATGCATGATTTATTTTCCTCCAAATGACCCCACCTTTTATTACATTATCTTGACTTTAGGCTTCCAATTTAAGGGTTTTATGAGGAAAGAACTATTTAGAACATGCACCTCCATGTTAAAATTTGCTGGTTAATCAAAAAAGCTCTGATTTTCTGGCTATCCATTAGACATTGATCCATATTTTCTTTGTTTTAATTCCTCACTTTTCTCTCACTGGGACAGAACATCTGACCTTCACAACTCAAAGGAGGACAGATTTGCTTTGGTTCTTTGCTTCTGAGGTTTCAGTCCATGGTTATCTGGCTCTAAGACGGACATGGTGTGACAGACGAGCCTCGGAGAGAAAAGTTGCTTAAACCAAAGAGGAAGGAGGTGGGGGGTGGGAAACACCCTCTAAGGACTCTACCATAGTAATCCACCTCCTTTCTTCAGGAAGAAGCTCCTAGCAGCACATTCAGCTATCAATTCATCAATGTATTAATGCACTCAAGCAGTTTGTGCTCTGTTTATCCAATCAAGGCACAAAGCACCATATTTGAACATGTGAGACTTTTGGGGAGTATGTAATATCAAACTATAACAGAAACATATTCTTTTAATGAGGGAAATGATAGTCTAAACTTATTAAGAATGACATCAAACAATTCCATTCCATACTCTGATAAAAGAAAAGGCTAAGAAGAAACTATCAGGGATACTGGAAAGGAGAAAAAAAGAAGGAACATATATACACAAGATGATTATGATAATTGTACTACTAATTTTTATTAGTTCATTGAAAGAAACAGTTAGTGCTTACATAATTTGATCAATTTTGCATGCCAATATCTGGCCTATATCTGATAATCTGAACAACTACTTCAAAGTAACAATGTTCAATATAATCACTGTAATTTCCTATCATCTAGTTTTGAAATTTTGTATTATTTATACTATTCTTTCTTTTCTTTACGATTAAAAAGAATGGTAGATCTCAAATTAAAGTCCTGAAAACACACACACACACACACACACACACACACACACACACACACACACACACCCTCAAACACATCATACAAGGAACTTTTAGGAAGTGTTTGATACATCTATTATCGTGATTGTGGCGATAGTGTCAGGAGTGTTTGCATATTTCCAAACTCATCAAATTGTACACATTAAATATATGCAGCTCTTTGTGAATCAATTATACCTCAATAAAGCTGTTTAAAAAAAGAAAAATGATTAGAAGAAAAATATGGATCTGAAATTGAGAACATCTGCTGAGCGGGTAACAGAAATTACCCTGAATGCTTTCAGACAGGAAAAAAAAACCCTCAGTTGGGAGTGGATAAAAGTATGAAAATTTCAACTTTAAAAACTGCTGTGGTGATATAACATTGAGACTCTGATTCACAGAAGGCACATCTTATTTTTATCAATGGATGCATGATATTGAGTAGTTGCTTTTTTCTGATAAGGAATATCTTTCCAAACTAATTTTAGCAATTCTGACAATTGATGCTTAGCAAATATGATATCTGAAAACCAAAGCTGTCCAGTGAGTGGGTAGATTGATTTTATCATCTGTGTGGGGGTGAAAAGAAGCACATGAATTATAACATTAATGATTGCATATTTTGCAGAAATAATGCTTCATTATATAAATACACATGTGTATATATGTTTATATACTAGTCTCAGAGCAATAAAATTTATATTATATCCATTTGTTCAATTATATTTACACATTCGTTTAATGATGAAAATGAAAGATAAAGAAATCAAAGTGTAAGGTAAAATGCTGAATTAAATTCCTTTTAAGTCACCAATGACTCTGAAATTTTACAACTATCTGGTGAATTAGGCTCCAATTGCGTAGCAATTAGAGTAATCACATTACTAATACTTCCTTAAATGACTCCTCAGAGAAGTCAAATTATGGAATTGACAGGAGTCTTTGAAATTCCACTTGAGAATGTATTACCTATACAGTTCCTCGCTAAACCACAGTCTGCACTACAATTATTGCCCATTTCACCACTTTTCCATTCTTCATCTGAAGCATTGCTTTAGGCATTACCAAAGTTGAACTCTTCAGGAAATGTCATCAGAAAATTCCTCATTTCCTTTGACTTTACGGTAGGATTTAACATTACTGACAACTTCCTTCTTGAAACTTATAAATATCATCTTAAAATAGACTAATTGAAGTATAAATGTTTCAGTATTAAACCATATATCATTGTTTTTAGAATGTCAGTTCAATCATATTTGTATCCTCCTCTACTTTATTTTTTCTGACTTCATAAAGCATCTTAACAGCTCTGCACTTCAGTTTTCCCTCTGAAGAATGTGACAGCAATTATCATTCATAATAGATTTCCTTGTAAAGAATACATAAAACATACACTGTGTGTTTTACACATGCATTCATAGGTATTCATCTCTTGAGCAA
The DNA here is from genome assembly GCF_000276665.1 of Chinchilla lanigera. Lineage (NCBI taxonomy): Eukaryota > Metazoa > Chordata > Mammalia > Rodentia > Chinchillidae > Chinchilla > Chinchilla lanigera. The sequence goes on along the minus strand of NW_004955433.1, from coordinate 21,060,245 downwards.
ACATGAACCAATTTTAAAGAATTGATGAATTGATAGAAAAGCTTAAATATATCTTATAACTTTAAAAAAGAATAAATGAGTTGAAAAATACTTGGGATATCCATGAGATATGTCAAACATGGCTTTGTATCTATGAGAGCTAATCCAATATGTGGTAAGTTAGAAGCTTCCAGAAAATCTCACAGATTTATATTCATGGGAGAAAGATCTGGGACAGGCTTCTAGTTTGTTGACTTCATCTAGGCAAAATGATCAAACAGGATTTTGGGAGAACACATTTTAAGGCCTTTCACATCTTTAGTTGAATATAAAGTGGTAGCTTTAGAAGAAGCTTCACTTGTACTTTGAGCCACTAGCTAGCTGTTAAGTTAGATACTGTGAAGGTTAATGTTTTTAAATACTGCATTATGTTCATATTTCTTCCATCCATTTGCTTTGTGGCATGATTGCTGTCAGCTGAGTTTAATGTGATAGTGCAAAATATTTCTTTTAGAGGTGAAAAGATTCATAATTCCTAACTGTTATTATCACAGCAAATGACTGTAAATCAATGGTAGAAATATTTATGGCGTAAAATAGATGTCATTTGGATAATTTTGCGAGGTTATACTGAGTAGAAGTATACTTAAAAATATTTACTGAGTCTGATTAATCAGTGCTATCTTTTCCAGTCTATGTCACTTTTTAATTCAAATATTTATGGTGTCTCACTTATTTGATGATAATCTAAAATTTTCTTGAAGTTTCCTAGCTTCTCCATGCATGGCTTTTTCTCAAATACAGTGTTAGTCATCTACTTATCATTGTTGGAGGTGTAGTCACCCCTCAGTATCTCGAGGATCTCCCAAGATATCCAAGCTCACATACCCTGAAGTCCTCTAAATAAAATGATGTAGTATTTGCGTATAACTTACACACACTCTAGATTGCTTACAGTCCCTTATCTTACTGGTGTATGATAAATAGGTGTTGCACTGCATTGTTTAATTTGCTATGTTTTTTAATTGTTGTGTTGTCATACTTGATTTTAAGACATTTTAAAATATTCTTTGTCCATGGTCTATTGACTTTAAGAATGCAGAACCCACTGATACATCATGTGTATTATAATTATCTGTCTTGTTTCTTTCTTTGGCCATTTTATTTTTTAAATTAATTTTATTGGTACTATTTAGATATACACAATGATCACATTTTCATAGGGAATTTTTACCATACATGATATATCTTAGTTCCTCCCCTGCCTTTTCTTCAGCCCCTATTTCCCATCTTATTCACAAAGCTTTGTTTCCATTTTATCTTTTTTGATTTATTTCTTTTCTGTTCTATCTTCCCCATCCCCCTTTTCTTTTGAACAATTATTTCATATTTCACAATATCTTTTATACATTTTGATTCTTATTTACACTTTCAATCTCACCCATGTTTATAGTAGTGCAGTTTGTAGCAGCTAAATCTTGGAAACAACTCAAATGCCCATCAACCAACAAATGGATAAAAAGACGTGGGGTTTTTTATAAAATGGAGTACTACTCAGCCATAAAGAAAAATAAACAATGTATTTATAGCTAAGTGGATAGACTTGAAGCCATACTCTTAAGTGAGATTAATCAGACATCTGTGTAAATATTGCATTGCCTTTCTGGTGTGAGAATATGTCTTGTTTCATGTATCTCATCTTGCTATACTTTCTAATTGTAACTAATTATTCTGCCGTTATATCCTATTTTTCACCAAACTTCCACAGAAACTCTGCATTCTAAATTGCACTATCCAATACAGCAACCACTACCTACATGAGATTCTGAAGAATCTAAAATGTAGCTATCCAAATTGAGTGGTGCTATGAGAACAGAATGCACATCACATTCCAATAATTTGGAAAAACATGTGTAAGCCATTTCTTTAATTGTTTCATACTGATCATGCATTGAAATATTAATATTTCAGATATATTGAATTAGATGATATTTGTTACCGATATCAATTTTACATGTTTCTTTTTAGGTTTTTGATGAGTCCAGTGGAGATTTGAAAGTGTAAGTATGATGCACATTATATTTATCTTGGGTAGCGATTTCTCCGGATTATAAAACTAATGCATACACAATTAGCTCATTTTCATTGTCTGTTTTGTCTTTATTTTGTTAAGATTTCTGTATACATTGAACATTCACTGATTCCCTACTAGGTGTCAGATATTATTCTTAGTATTTGGAATGTAGAGAAGATCAAAAGGGATAGATTCTGACCCTCTTGGAGATTATATATTCAGGTATGATCTTGGAAGAAAAGGGAAGGAATAAAACAAACACAATAATTTCAAATTATGATAAATGACAAATGGAATTTACTTTGTACTTTCACCAATGATAACCTATACTAACAGCTCACATTTCAGTAGGATTGAGAAGAGTGAGAGGTTGTGAGAAAACTGTATCAGTATATGATATATATTGTATATATGAAAACTAGTTTTAATATTATGTATGAAAATAGATTTAATGAGAGTGCACATTTGTGGATTGGTTAGTATTGTGATTGAGCAGCCATGTCTCTCAGGATCCAGAAGAGATGAATGGCACACATTATTCTGCGCATTTCCCCAGAAAGATATATAAAACGTGTATAATATAAAGAAATCCTTCTTAACATACTATTTATTTGGTGTTAGGTACATTAGTGAGTGGAGATCTGCTCCAAAATTTAAACTTTATGTTTGGGACCAAGGAGGAAAAATGTGGTCCAGAAATTTTATTCTGTATAACAAATTCAAATGAGCTTGTTGACAGTAAATAGTCTAAAAATTAATTAAGCTTGTAGACCTTTAATAAGGTGTTTCTTGATTATCCTATGTACAGATGTAAATGTGTTAATTGCATTTATTTTTTTATTCGCACAAAATTTTGCCAATTCTCATTTCATCATTTCACATCTGGCTGGCTGCGTGAGGATGGGAACATCTGTGAAGGCAGGTGTTAGGCTTCTGTCTTCCAGGAATTTGCACAAACAGGACACAGACCACCAGATGGTGTAAAAAGGAAAACTAAAAGCACTGGGGCCAGGTAAAGTAGTGTACTTGAGTGTGATGCGCTGTTGTACCTATGCCTTCAAGTGACTTTTTCAATTACTCCAGCAATTGTCAGATTTTTCTCAGGGGCAAATTCCAGTGACACTGGTTGTTTTCATTAAATGGAAAATTATGTGTGCTATCTGAGCAGGAGCTCTCAGCAAACTCTGGACAAAACTTTATGGGAAATTAGATCTGCCTTCTCTTGAGAATCAAAGATATCATACAACTGTTAGCAATAATTCTGATAACGCTTTCAGTATTGTGAAATGCATTCATGAAACCTTAGGGATTTGTCTTATTAATCTAAGCATGTTCTTTTATAAAATAACCATTGTTTTTGAAATTATTCTTTAATTAGATAAACAATTAGCAATACTAGGAGAAATTAATATAATTTATTAATCTAGCAAAGCTTTATTTAGTATCTTTGGGAGTCAAATGTTATTCTAGAAAAGAAAGATTTAAAGTCACTAAAAGAGTGTCTTTGAAAGGATGGAATAAAGGATGTCCACCCTACAGGAGCCATAAAAACTAATAATGTGGAATAGTAAAATTCTACAAAAATATCACATGGAAAATATTATGGAAGTGGAGAGGATGTACTGATCACCTTTCCTGGGAGGTTTGGAGAAAGTTTTAAAGATGGTACCTAGTAAGTTTACCATAATATATTACTAAGTGTTCACTAAGAAAGACAGATTTGATGTATCTATTAGCTCAGAAATTATTTTAAACAAAATCAAATATAAAATAAAACACAACAGGCGCTGGGGATTTAGCTCAGCGGCAAAAAGCGCCTGCCTGGCATGCGCAAGGTCGTGAGTTCGGTTCCCCGTACCGGAGAAAAACCAAAAAAAAAAAAATAAAAAAAAAAATAAAACACAACAACAATGATAAGTGAATCCCCTGGGTTACTTTGTGAGACTGGGATGGAAAATGTTAGATGGATATTGGTGGTAAACTAAACTGTAAATATACTTGGAGCAAGTTGCTAAGGTCATTGCGAACAGTAAGTTAGAGCTCCCCAGATACTTCTAGTAGCTGCAGGCCTTTGGACTCTTCGGTAAACAAGGCATGATTACTTTACTCAGGAAATACTTAGGGGATGTTATTAGTTATCTGATATTGACAATATCATGAGACTTGTAGTCTTTATACTGAAAAGTAATTCAGAAAAGTCTCATTTCACCAAGATTCAATAAGTATTTAAATGTCAGATCCAGCCATCTCTGAATCCCGTTCCCCTCTCTATCTCTTAAAAACTTACATAACCAAAGTAAAGGAAGCTCTCCTAAGTTCCTTGTCTAGAAAACTACTGCTGGCCTTTGATACTCTGAATGCTTTGTGAAACTCTCTGTTGGTGCCTAAATTATTTTTCTTTTTTTTAAATTTGCAACCTGACCTTTTTACTTTAAAACTTCCACAAAACCAAACTCAAAGTTTTACATGCCCAACTATTTAAAAACAATGAAACAAGCAAATTTAAGCTAGAGACTGACTACTTCATATAGCCCACAAAAATATCTCCATCATGCACTGACCATTACTGGAGTCTTATGGATATAGGGTTCTAAACCAATGCTTGGCTGTGAACTCTGACACAAAGACTATCATGCTCCTGAGAGACATCGCCAAGTAAGTTCATCTTTCATCCTTTCTTACCTGGGAGTTTCTTTAAGCTTCTCTCCTTCTACTTCCTCCCCATAAGCCAATGGATAACCTACAACCCCTTGCATACAATCTTATCCAAATATTGCTTAGTAAACTTCATATGTTACACGCCTTGTGACTCTGTCTCTTTCTTCAACCAGCTCCCAAATATTCCAAAAACTCCATAAAACTCCTAGTCCAACCCCCAAAACAATTAAATTAGTCTTTGAGCTTGGAAAAGATGAAATTCTTTCAATATTACTACTCATCAATGATAATGTTTCTATTGAGGAACTGTGGGAAGTAGTAATAGTATGATCAGGGAACCAAAAAAGTAACAGGGAATGTGAACAGCACAATTTATCAAAAGGTATCTGGGGTTACTATTGCCCTTTTTATATTAATTCTTTTTGATGTAGCTATCTTGTAATTAATGTTGCTTATTGGTGTCATGCATATGTACACGTATAAATATATTTATATTAAACACAATCAATAAGAAAGATGAGCTGCAGAAACAATTAGGCATCAAAATTGAATATAATTACTGCAATAAAGAAATGGGGAAAAAGAAAAACAGAAATAGGTAAAGAAAATATGGTATTTATACACAAAGGAGTACTACTCTGTTGTAAAGAAGGATCAATATGAGGCATTTGTAGAGAAATGAATGCACCCTGAAACCGTAATGTTAAGTGAGATAAATCAGACACATAAGCTTAATACCATATGTTTAATCTTCAGTGAGAAATCAAATATAAATAAAAGAACAAGATAAATGATAGATAAAGGGAAGCAGAGCTTAGATCTTTTACAAATAAGAAGGGGACCAACAGATGGAAGATAGGGGGAAGAAAGGAGGAGAAGTTAATATAAAAAGAATGAAAATGTGCTACGCACACGTACCAACTATCCACCATAAATGTAATCACTGTGCATCACAACTGTGTTAATCAGGAATAATGGTGATAACGTTAAAAATAAGGGAAATTTAACTGTAACCAGTGAATTGTACTGGGGTCAAATAGGGACACCACAGGCAAAATATGTATAACTATCCGGTTCTTTATAGTAGAATATCCCGGTCAGTCCTAAGGGAAGGTCACTATTCTGAACAGAGTTTTATCTCAACATCTGAAGCCCAAAACTGACCCTGAAATTCAAAAACATATTTTATATTTAAGATACTATTACACTCTTTTTATTGCTGTGAGATGCTTATTTTGCAAGAGAAATCAGGAACTAAAATGAAAATAAAAAGAAAAAGGCAGCTCTTTAGCTTTTGCCTTAGCACAGCAAGCTAAAGGATGTGGGTTAATATAGTATTTTCAAACACCCAGATTAATTATTCATGGGGGAAATAAAGGAATTTGATCATGACATAAATGGCTCTTGAAGGTTTTGGTAAATCTGAGTGACTGACCATCACTCTTTAAATTTGTTTTTACACAGTACATTCTTCTCCATCTAAAAATCACTTTTATCTATTATTTCTTTATTTCACAAAACGTCCTGTGAATGACAACCTGACTTAAGAGTTCATCCGTGGTCACATTCATAAAAGGCATAGGTTAGCTTTCTTCTTCCAAGACTTTCAAAAGCCAAGCATTATAATTTTCCTCCCTTTGTCTACATCATAGTCAGGCAAATGAGCCTCCTGCTCCTGATGGTACAAGCCCGACAACTGCACTAAAATTTAGCACAGCGTTCCAATTGAGAGAAAAAGGCAGTATGAAGAAGAATGTCCGCAAGTCACTGCGTCCCTTCCTTTTATGGTCTCTTGCACTGTCTTGTCTTCTTTCTTCTGAAAACACTATGACAATTGCCTCATTCTATGGTTTTAGTTCGAATTTATTTCTTATTTTTTCTTGATCAACTGTAAATTGATTTGTTGATGGTGTCAAGGTTGGAAAACACAATCTATATCCTTAGTCATGTGATTGATTAAATTGATAATAGTCCTTGTTCTTTTGTCGTTAAATAACAATGTTCTCACTTTACTGGGATGTTGAGAAATCCTAGAAGTTTGGATTTTACAGAGCGAGAGGTCGGAAAAAGTGTGGTGTTTTTGTAATAATAGGGTTAATTTCTCTTTAGGTCTTTCCCTCAAAGCATACATTTAGACACACAGCTGTGTGTGCGCATGCGCAGAGGGGCAGACGTGCACTATTACATCATAAACTGTACTTTTTCTAAGATAGTCCTCAATGGCAGGTATAATATTTTTCAATTCGGGGCTGAGGATTTAGCTCAGCGGCAAAGCGCCTGCCTGGCAAGCGTAAGGTCGTGAGTTCGGTTCCCAGTACCGGAGAAAAACAAAACAAACAAACAAAAAATATTTTTCAATTCATCTGTCATAAATCGGGGAGATTTAAAAACACCTAAGATTAGAAAATGTTTCTTAAGCTTTCGGAGAGTGCGAGCAGAAGGAAGGTGCATGAGGAGAGTCTGTCTTCAGATCACGCCCCGCACTTTAAATCCAGTGAGAGCGAGAAGCCTTCTAAGTGAACAAGTGCCTGAGTAATAAAGGAGTGGTGGGCACTGGAGCTTAAAATTATGGGTCACTTTTGATTAAATGTTGCTCACAGAAAGTAAGCCCTGGCTTTCAGTGGTACAGTTCCCACTATCATATGCACAAATTTAAATGCCAGTGCTTATTAAAAGTAGCCTGAGCAATAGCTGAGAATCACTCAGGGGATGAACCATTAAAAAATGAAAAATAAAGGGCCTCCAGCTCTCCTCAGAAAGTAATTAAATCTTCACCCATTGGCAGGATGGTTGAGTTTATTTTCGGTTCTTTTCTGTATTTGGGAGTGGCGGTATGTAGTTTTAAGGAAAGACCACCATATTTTGGCCTAAATTTGATGTGAACTAAATTACATATTTATGTGATTTGGTGCTGGAAAAATAAATATCTTAGCCTTTTTTCTTTCATTCTAAAATATGGACATTAAAACTTCAAGGGTTACTATATTAAATATGATAGTTTATGGAAAAGAGTCAAGTCCTGTGACAGATATGCATGAGATGGTATGTATAACTTGCTCCCTGGAGTAATCAGAACTCCTGTCTCAGCACTGATTTGCAAGGAGTCCACAATAAGTGACAGCGACTGTTATTGCTGCTGCTGTTGTTTATTATGATACTTATATTGTTAAATCTTGTAGCCTTACTATTCTGCTCTGTTCAGGATCAGGGGATGGGCTGCAAATTTCTTTTATAATTTTCTTATCACACCTCAAGAAGAAATTGCTTTTGGCCCTCATCTATTTTATTTTTACACATTTTTATTGATTTTTGTATTGAAAGGCTCTTTTCAATATATTTAAACCAAACCATAATTCTTATTTATGGGAGCACAGACCCAAGAATCTTGTAATAAGTTGCTTATTAAAAGGTGACATGATTTTTTATTAGAAAATCAGAATCAATGAGTCATATTTTTTGTCCTTACTAGAGGTTAAATGAAAACATCATCCACAAAATCAAGTTTTTAGCTCATTATGAAGCTTATATTCTCTGCAGTAAAACAGATTTTTTCAGCTGTCAGTTGTTACTATATGCTAGAAGATTGTATTGATTTAGATCCAAGGCTGACAGGATGTTAGATCAGAATACTAGGGGTAATGAACATTGCATCTTCTTCTGCGAAGGACTGGGACATGTCAGGCAGAGGGAGAAAGCCCTGCTGGGGATTTTAAAGTCAAGTTTGTGGATCAGGATCTCAGATCCTAGTGTGAAACACAACCCTGGGAAAATCTTTGAAAAAGAAGCTGGGACATACTCAACACTGTAGCACATTAATTTTTTAATTATTTGTTTATCTATATATAAAATATTCGTTGAGTGGATGCTATGTCCCAAATATCACCTTTGATCTTGTGGATAGAGATCTTTGCTCTTATTTGTTATGGAATGTACAGTTTCAAAAGAAATGTATACAGATAAGGAAATTGAATTATGAACTGCCATGAGACCATTGGAAAGGAATGAAATAAAGTAAGTTCAAGTACATTACTGAAGTGATGGTATGATGTGTAGTACATAGGATACAATTTATTCAAGTCTGCTTAATTAAGAGATCTGATTGTGATTGTTTTCCTTACATATAGAGAAAGGCAGAAGAAAGTAGATTTCCCATCTCCCTTTCTGTTTTATCCTCTGTACGCTATGCTTAAAGTTATTTAATTAATAATATTTTAGTGTACTTTGAAATCTTACTTGAAATTAAATTCCATAGTAACTTTCCTGTTGCATACAGTAATACAATGAATAGCATAGATCAGTGAAGCTAAAAAACGGGCTCCAGATTCATGAAGGAAGAAACCTATTGTTGAGGATCAAATTATCAGGATGGGAAGAGTTTGACATCATCATAGTCAGGCCAGTGAGAAGAGACGCTAGGGAAGGAATGTGAATACAATTCAAAATACGATTCTCTTGATGGGTTTGACCCTCAAACATACCTCACTATAAAAAGGAATAATTGGTGAACCCAGCATGTGTTATGGTTAGTAGCCACATTTATTTTTCTAATTTTATGACATAAACGTAACACTATGTGAACTGGGACAATAAGTGGTGTTTTATTTTCAGAAAGAAGGGTCTGTTAGAAATAGAAATATTCCAGATATTGCAGGTGTAAGGCACAGCACCAGTTATGAAAACAGTGTGCCACTGAGAAAGGGAAGAAATTAAATTAACTGTGTACATACACAAAACAAGGAATTTAAAATTAGCAAACATACATTCTAGACAAATCTCACATTATCACAATTACTGTGCAAGTTTGGACAAGTTTTAAAATTTGTCAGTCAGTGTACTCATTTGTAAAATAAAATAGCATTAACTCCGTTATTGTGGTCAGTTTAATTAGTGACATCTATGCATTCTTCAGAGAGGCCTTCACTATTATAAGAATATGCTAAAATATGTTAATAATATACTGTGTAAAGTATGGAATATCAAAAACAGCATTGTGAATGTTTCAAAAAGATACATATATTATTTTACCCATAGCAGAATAACTCTATTACTAAAAGTTTATTGACTGTGATGAATCAATAAAATAAAATTAGTGTTGCTCTATTCTATATTCTATTGTTTAAATAAAAGTTGCCAGAATGGGTAACCTTGCCGTATTCTTAAATTGAAAGGTGTCAGCTTCTTATAAATGAGTATGTTAAACTGTATGTATTTTGTTTTATATTAAGTAGAGAAACTTTGCTTTTATTTATAATTTGCTCAAAGTTTCTATCATGACATAGTTTTGGTTTTCTGAAATGTTTTTACATCTATTGATATGGTCATGTGATTTCTTTTGTTCTCTGTTCTCTCATGTTTTATGTTTTTGTTTTTCTTCCAGTACCAGGAATCGAACTCACGACCTTGCACTTGCCTGGCAAGCGCTGTGCTGCTGAGCTAAATCCCCAGCCCCTAATTCTCTATTCTCTTGATATGGTGAACTACATTAACTGGTTTTTGTGAATTGTACTACCTTGCATGGCAGGAAAAATCCCACTTGGATGTGATCTGTGGTCTAAAATTTAAAAATTTTATTGGATTGAGTTTTCTGGGACTTTGTTGAGGATCTTTGCATCTATCATCATTAGAGCTCTTGGCCAATGGCTTTCTGCATGTAATTATGTATGTTTGCATGTACGTATATATGTATGCACATATGTATATTTGTATGTATGTTGTCTTTGGCATTGGTATCTGGTAGTGTCGACCTCACAGAATGCAATTTGAAGTGGTCCTCTTCTTTAACATTTTGGTGGGAAAAAGTATCTGAGAAGGATAAGTATCACATTTATAACAATGTTTTATAAAATTCACCATTGAATTAATCTTCTTCTTGATTTTTCTTTCTTGCTAGGACTATAATCAATATAGCAAATGCCATACTAGCTATAGATCTGTTCAAGTTTTTATATCTTTATGATTTTGTCTTGGTAGATCATTTCTTTCTGGGAATATATCCATTTCTTCTATTTTATCCATTTTGTTGGTATAAAATTGTTCATAGTAGTTTCTTCTGACCCTTTTACATCTGAGACATCAGATAAAATCCCAGTAAGATGGAACTAGAATTAAGCAGCGATGCCTGGATGTATGTCCTTTGAGGAAAATATGAAACAAAAGGCTACACAGGGCATCCCATGAAAAGGAAACAGGATGCGTTGAAGCGTGGGGGGAAACTCTGGACATCCTCGCATCAGAGACCCTGCATCTGCTGTTACATGACCTAGGAGACCCCTTAGTTCCCAGTTTAACTCAGAGAGGACAGAGATCGATTCATCATCCTGGGCCCAAAGTTCTCTGAAAGGAATACCTAGAGAATCCACTTCTGCCTTGCCAGTCATCTTGGGGCTCAGATAGGTTCCACAGAGTTCTGACACCTGGGAGAGAACCGAGGCAGTGGCTCCAATGGGAGAGGCCAGTGGCCTCTTCTGTGCAGAAGAATGCACAGAGGCTTCCTGCTTCTGTCTAGGGAGGCAAACAGTCAACAGAGACCTCCGAATCTCCATCTAACCTAGCTGGTGGAATAGTTTAAAGAATTAACTCAATGCTCAGCCCCCAATTAGAACATAAGTAAAAAGTGAATGGATATTAATAGTGTAGATTAATTACTATTACATATCTGAACCCAGATACCTGCGCTGTTCATTTGTCGGAATATTTTGGCCTTTGGATCTAACAAAAGAGACAGTTTCACCTTTATCTCTGAATTGGTTTTACAGACCCTGATGGAAAGCATTAGCAGAGTAATATTTTTTTTTCTGTACCAGGAATCGAACTCAGGACCTCACGCTTGCCAGGCAGGTGCTTCCACCGCTGAGCTGTATCCCCGGCTGGCAGAGTAATAATTAAGGAGCACAATGAGGATGAAAAATTGAAGAGCACAGAGTGGTAAACATATGCAGAACCTAAGATCCTGAATGAAGGGAATCTTAGTATTTTTTATACCTCTCCCAAGACAAGTATGCTCTCTCCTCTTATCTCTTTTCTTTTCCTTAAGTAAAGTTTTCCTTAGATATTCACTGCTTTCTGGTCACACCTTGACTCCCCTCTCAGAGATTACTATATCAGAAGTGCATTTTTCTCAGTACTCACCCCCCACCATCAGTCCCTGAAGAATATTACTTAAGTAATGTTTGGCATCAATTTATTTGCCCTTTCTAGTCATACAAGTAAAGGAATGGTGTGTTAAGTATTCTTTTGTTGGTTTCAACCCTATGAAAAGCCTGTAACAGACTCTTAATCTTATTTTCAGGTTCATCAGGAAATACTAAAGAAATCCAGTCATTTTAATCAATATTTTCCATTGATTCTCTCTTTATCACCTCCACAGTAATCTGAGTCTCAGGTACTAGTGGCTTGGTCCTTTGAAGTCAAAGAAAACGTTGCCTTTATCATCCCTCACAGTATTTCACTGCTTCTTCCTACAGACACATCAATCATCCAGAAAAATAATATCTATTAAGAAGGAATTCTAAGGGATAACTTTCTAAGTTTCATAATTATGATTCTTAGGTGATATAGGATGTGAAGACAGTTTCCAAAGTTAGCAACATCAAGTTAGATAAACAATGGCACTTTGGTTTACGAACTTAATTTGTTTTACAATTTTGGGAAATATGGTTGCATTTGTGTGTGTTTGTGTTTATGAAGGGAAGCAAAGATGTTTGTGGTCATATTTGCCACTGCTGAGGAGAAGCAACATTTTTCTGAGAGCTTGTGATTGTGGCTGGAATTAATGCAAACAGAAGTGTTCCTGACCCCAAGTATTACTGTATATGACACTCACCCTCATTTCAGGTGTTTTAGGATGAGCATGCCAAAATATTTTCAAACATGCAAAATTTCCCCCTACTTGAAATCATGAGAAAAATATTTTGAATTCAGGTGTGCTCATGGGCATCCTTTAACCAACAGGCACAACAAAGTCTCCTTAGAAGTGGAAAATTTAAGAAGTGGTTTCTAATCAGGGTCAGGTCAAACATGGAGAGCTGAGTCCCCCACACATATATCTGATAACATAAACAAGAATTATTCACCCCTGGTTTTGAGTTACCTATATTTAAGTATCTCCTATCAGTGCATGAGTTGGTCTAAATTGATAAATGTGGCTAGATTTAAAGGTCATGAGGTCTATGCAGTCATTACAAGTAGTTTCTCCATGATGGGATTTTTATTTTTTTTTGGTTTTTCTCCGGTACCGGGAACCGAACTCACGACCTTGCGCTTGCCAGGCAGGCGCTTTTGCCGCTGAGCTAAATCCCC
>NW_004955433.1:21023605-21047136 GCF_000276665.1 Chinchilla lanigera | reverse complement strand
TGGGGTATTATTAATATTTTCATGTGTGTACTGAATGGTATGATGCTTGTTTTTATTTTTTATTTCATTTATTTATTTATTTTTTGGTTTTTCTCCGGTACCGGGAACCGAACTCACGACCTTGCGCTTGCCAGGCAGGCGCTTTTGCCGCTGAGCTAAATCCCCAGCCCCATGATGGGATTTTTAAAAGAGCCACTGTCATATGAACAAAACAGTGCTTGGCCTGAAAATCTTATTAAAGAAACAAAGATTCTACTTTGGCAGTGAAATCACTTTACCACTCTGCTTGTTCAACCTCACGCTTGTAAAAGGTGATGATTTAAATAAATATTCTATAACTCCCTAGAGTTCTCCTCAGTTTATCAATCCTTATGTTTGCTAGATACGTTATGTCTGCAGCACCTTACTCACCCTCACATAATTACATCCACTAAGTATGGGAATGTAGGGACATTTTTCACAATGCTAAAATCTTTTAAATATAATTTTTAGAGATGAAATGCCAGAAATTTATGTTGACATAAGCAAGCATGTATTTGACTCCTCTCTATAACAAAATATGAATCAATTAATACATTTGTTTTTATCTGTTTTTCCTACTTTACTTGTGAAAGAGAAAGCAATTATTTGGGAAACTCTATTTCTTCTTGCCTTGAAAGGTCTGTCTTTTCGTGCTGAGAGAAGTAAACATGATGAATTTTACTCTTTGCATTACCCCATTTCCCATTCATCCGCGTATACATTTGACCCGTGATTCTACTCTTTGCGAACCTATGTCATTCGTTAACCTTTTTCCATCCCCGCCAATTATATCTTTATCAAGTAGAGGTTTCTTGCTGTAGTTTCCTCCCAACTGGTGGTTTGGTTGGCAATTTTGATCTTCTGACATATTTTCTTTCATTATGAGAATCATCACTCATGTAATTTATTGTATCAGGACCAATATCTCTTCCTGTTTTCCATTTTAAGATGTTTCAGCCTGCCCCTCTCCACTTCAGGACAATCCTGCTGACTTAAACCTCAAAACGAATTTGTTTTCAATTTCAGAACTCAAAGGTAGCTAACTACTGCATGATTTCTTGCCAGGATTATTGCAACTGACAGTCTTGCAAATATTTGCTTTTCCTGCATGCTTTTTATACTGCTAATGATATCTTCCTATCAGATATGCATCAAAGAAAAGCCTGGCCAAAATGCATCCATTGACCTTGCCACTAGCTACTTCTCCCTTGGCATCTGCTGCTGAGCTACAATCTTACCTTCATGTTAGACTTTCGGGCCCAGGGGAATATCCTTGAATAGAACATTCCTCTCCTGCTTCAAACAGTTGATTGCATTAATATTCTTGATCCAGAGGTTCTCCTGCCTAACTTTAATGGTCTCTGAGAACCTTCTCAGCAGGCATTATTGCTTTTGAGAATTATTTCCTTAACACTTTAGTGAGCTGGTATGCTTCTTCAATTCTTCATAACTTTTTACTATCTACCAACATTCACCAAACTACATTTTTATTCTCAACTTGATTGTCTGTACATACCACTGAAATTAAAGTTTGTTGAGGGCAAAGTTTAGTTTTCATTCGTGCTGACATGTCTAAGGCACATCTCTTCCCTGCTCAGAAACTTATCCTTTTTATATAGAAAATAAACCTACTGCTCTATTCTTGAAAGAATTGCTTATGAAAAGCAATCTAAGCAGGAGATTTAAAGCATGTCTATTTACAATAAATTACTACACATGTGGAGTAGGAAATATTCCATTTGTAGCATATGATAGACTCTCGGTAATGTGTATTTCAAAACCCTAGAAAAATTTTGAATGTTTTCACCACAAGGAAATGATTAGTGTGTTTTAAAATGATCAGTGTTTAGCGCGATTTGAACATTACACAATGTATGTATTTGTATGTATCAAAACATCATGCTGTACTTCATAAATATGTACAAGTCTTATATGTCAGTTAACCTTTTTAACAATTATTGTTTACGAAGTCAACAGAGTAGTCTTGAGGCTTTTCTTGTTAGAGAGATCTGTTTTAAAAAGTGTCAAGTTTTAGCCCAGCCTGGATAATTTAGTGACTTAGTGAGAACTTACCTTAAAAAAAAAAAGAAAAGAAAAGAAAAGAAAGAAGAAAACATACTCAGGGAGGTTTCTGGGGATGTAACTCAGTATAAAGTACTGGGCTCATTCTGCAGTGCAAAAAATAAAAAGTCAGTTGTTAACTGTATGTTGGAAACTAACTCATACATGCTTCCCAAGAAAGTTCATCTCTGTTCATTCAGATTCTTTCAAGCCTAGGCATAGAAGTATCCATCTAACATCATATGTTTTCTGATCCATAAAGCTATAAGGAACACAACATTGTTTTGATGGTCTTGAGACAGTACATGTTCAAAATTTAGAAAGTTTTTCCTTGGCTTCTTTCTAAACAATGCGTTGAAGATGATAGAACCATACATTCTTTTTTCTTTCTTCATGCTTCACAGATGATTGCTTTATTTGAGTTTACTGTGTAATATGGAAAATTCTGGGGGAAAACTTCAAGACCTACAACTTCCCTTCTTCTCAAGAGTGCCAATGAATAGTGGAAAAGACAGGAGCAATCACAACAAAACACACAATTAGTTAAAGATAAATGAACACAGGAAGTAAGGGCTTCCAAGTGAATGTTAATTTTTCAAACATGGACAACAAAAGGAAGAAAGCTCACAATCATTCAGCAGAGAATCAAACCAAGGCTTCACAGAGGGAAAATGAGTTACATAGTTTAAAAAAAAATTATGCTTAAGGCCTAGGATGGCATTGTACAGGAGGAGGCGGGTATTTTCTACTATGTGAAACAATGATAAGAGAGATTGTAAGAGGAGTGGTACTTTAAACACAGAACTCAGTATTGAAAGGAGCTGTTGCTTTGTGGCCAAATCAAGAAAAGACTGTGCCCCTTTGTTTTTATTCATTTTTTTCTTCTTCTTTATGTCTTTAAAGTAAAAAAAAAGGTAAAAGAAAAGACTCTGTCACTGCTCTGAGATGGGTGTACATATCCTGAGAACACTAGGAATATTTTGCAGCACTTCAACTTTTCAAAATTATCTGACTGTGTAAATGTTAGACTGGAAAGTAGAAGGCAGGAAACTGTGAATATAAAAGGAGGTAAAGAGGCCTTTGTATTTGGTGCTTAAAACCATAAGTAATAACATTCTAGAAAGACTAAGTGATAACTCAATATGAGAGTGTGGTTTCATTTTAATACATGGTGATTGATTTCATATGCATTAGTTTTATTAAGGAGTAGTTTTCTAAGTGAAACCTTTTAGACACTGGTTGGTGTTTCATCTCTGATGCCAACTGTAACCATTTTGGCCTATTTGTCTGCCACACCCTATGAAGAAAGATTCTGAGGCTCCTTCTAGGCTGCAGAGGAAGCAGATGTGATTCAAGGATTATGTTTGTTATGCCCAAGACAAGGAGAATAGCCATGACAAACTACACATTTGTTGTCCTTGTTTTTCATGTGGGTTGTTCTAGTCGTAAGATAGGTGTTCCAGATTTCTGTGTAAAATGTTCCCTGGCTCTCTGACACATATTCATACTCCCTAAGATATTGTCCAACTACTCCTAGAACACTTAGATATCTGAATAATGCAACTTAAAAAGCACGACTCTATTTTAAACATCTTTATTTCATAGATAGAGGAACTACTTTCTCATGATAAAGTTACAGTTGCTATTTTCATGAAGAATGTTCTCAAAACGGGTTAACGACTTGCTTTTATCTGATTATTTTGCAATAACAAAGGACAGAAGGTAAGGGATTCTCATTTCAGTATTTTTAAGAACACAGCTTCTGAGTAATGAAATACCTTATGATTTCTAATTGGTTTAGATGTTCTAAGCTGATCTTAGGTGGATATCATTTAAGTATTTTTTGTAATTTTCCTTTAACAGGATTTTAAACTTAATGTTTCTATCTTGCTTCAGACAACATCTTTTAATTGCTCTAAATTATCAGTGATGTCTGTAACATTTTGAGTGAACATAGATTGATTTCAATTAACTTTCTCATGCTTTTGCATAAAAGCAGTCTCTTTCAATTTGCCTAATTGGATCACACAACCTCTTGGAGCTGAGGAATGACAGTCATTAAAAGGTTGGGAAAGGAGACACAATCAAGGTTGTTTACTGCCTAATAGCTCCTTTTGGAATTTTCAGTTGTGCTTGATCAAGTAAGACCACTGGGTACGAATGTGGGTTAGACTACTTCTCCTTCAAATAGACTCTGCCACCAATAGAGCCCTCGGGATTTCCCAAGGATAAACTTGAACTGCGCAGGAAAAACCAAAGTGAATTTCCTTAAAGTTTATTCAAACAACTCTGCCCCAATTAAAACACTGTCCTCTTCCCAGCTTCCTCTGCTTGCACATATAGTAGAAGGGAAAGTCTCTGAATGTCTGCACCAGCGTACTTTTCAGGGAAAAGCTAGAAATCTGTCTGGCCTTTTATGTAAAATGTGCCCAGGATTGTTATTACTGATTGATATAAGATTTCAGGTGATAAGAAAATGGAGAGAAATGGTAAGTAAATAGAAGAATAGATCAATCTCAGAACTTTGAAGTTATAAAAACTGAAGCAAAATCTCTCTTTCTGACATATAGTCATCACCACAAATAAATACATCTGAAAATCTACATAGAAGGCTGGTGAAAGTACCTCTGCTTTTGCTGTGACTGTTAGCATTTGCACTTTTTTTTTTTTTTTGGTTTTTCTCTGGTACCAGAAATCAAACTCACCACCTTGCGCTTGCTAGGCAGGTGCTGTGCCGCTGAGCTAAATCCCCAGGCCCCGATATTTCGACTAATTCAAAATTAAAGGATGCATTTGAAAGAAAAATAGAGGATTCTGTATCTTTTAAAGATAATCCTCTTCAGTGAGTATGTGATAAACATTAGCTTCCACTTTGATAAACTCAGCAATTCAGCTTACAGGAACTATGCCACACATCCATTTTAAAAATGCATGGAAATGCATGTTAATAGCTTCATACATATTTTGATTTATGTTTTTTTATAAATCAAGAGACATTTCACTAGCTGCTTGTGACAGCATAGTGAAATACCACTCACTGACTGGCTTAAGCAACCAAAATTCATTTCCTCTCACTTTGGAACCTAGAAGTCCCAGTCTAAATTGTGGGGAAGCTGGTTCTCCCTGGTTTGCAAATGGCACCTTCTCTCCAGGTTTTCATGTGGTCTTCACTCTCTGCTGCTCATCCTTGATGTCTCTTTATTTCTTTTTCCTGTGAAGTTAGGTGGGTTTAGAGCCCATACAAATGGTCTCATTTTAGCCTAACCACATTTTTAAAGACTCTGTTTTATATTGTGAGGCACTGACTTGCTACAGGGCTAAAGATTCAAAATATAAATTCAAAATTTGTTATGAACAATTCAATTCGTCACAGACAGTAAATAATTTTAATAACCATCAATCGGGCAGTAGTAAAATAATTTATGGTAGATCTGTACAACAAATAAATACAATAACTACTATATGGTCATGAAAAATAATTAATCTATTCCTTTTGATTTATGATACTTTCTAAAAGGGACTCAATAGGAAATAAAAAGTGTAGAAAATTAAAACACGCTAATACATTAAACGACACAAAGTCTATCAGAAAATAGACATCTATGCACACCCACACATACACACATATTCTAAGGGCATCAGAGGAGGGTTGAACATAGCACCAATGGCAGTGCTTTCTGTAAAGAAAGAGATATCCCTTGTGATCTAGTAGTAGTAGAAAAAAAATTTATATTTCTTATTTTTTTTATTTTTTGTATATTTTGCTATATTGTAGGTTTCTTTTTAAATTAAATCTGAGTATTTCAAGAAGTAATTTATTGAATTAGTGAAGAATGAGGACAGGCTGTCCTACTTTAATGCTTTGAGAAAGAGCCCTGTTTCTCTTTTCTTTCTCTCTCTCTCTCTCTCTCTTCCTTTCTTTCTTTTTATTTTTTTCCTTCTTTCATTGTGACATATTTTTGCTAAGTGGCCAAGTCTTTTAGATGGGCTCAAACTTGCAAATCTCCTGATTCAGATTCCCAGAGATGTGGGATTACAGAAATGTGCCACAACACCCAGAACTTATTATTCTTTTTAAGGTGCATGCCTTCTTCCATAAAGGAAAGAAAAATAATTTTAAAATGTTTACTAAAAAGAGTGACTCTAACTTATAACTTGTAAAAACGATGCTTATGCCTTTAACTAAGGAAACCAATGCAGAAATAAAATAATACATAAAATTATGAGAATCAAGAGCCACAATACTCAAGCTCTTCTTTCTAAAGACCCTTGCAATAATATTGTTAGCATGACATTCTTCTGATGCTTCAAGTAATTAAATCTCCTCAGTAAGGTCATGCCCATATAATATGGAACTCCATAGTAACGTCAGTTCTATTATATTAAGAACACCAGTGTGTTACTCCACTTGTGAGACCATATTCTGCTAGACTGCACTGCAGTTGCTTACAATGAGTGGCATATTAAATTGACCATCACTCCATTACAGAGCATGTCATCTGTCCCCATTATAATGCAATTCTGCTTTCTTAAAGGGCCTGGAAAACTTTCCGGTATTTTTCCAAAGTTTCTCTGGTCTTTCTGTTGTTGGTAGATGTTTACTTTCATTATCTGGGTTGACTGAACTTTTTGCAACTGAGTGACAGCTAACTACCTGCTGGAACTGGAGCAGTCCACAAACAAATCAGTTCTCCAGATGTGGAGACTTATAAATAACCACGGGTGCTATCTGTGGGTGTATAAAGAAGACAGGCATTGTAAGCCATAACTGAATGTTTTCTGAAATTTTAGGGAGGGCATTTGGATGCAGAGAATGCATTGATTTTGAATTTTTCACCTAGAAGAATACTTTTCACAATGCTTTTTATCTTTAACACCATCCTTTAATCAGTCATTAAATAACTGTGTTCTACTTCTTAAATATAGCTTTTGTTAACTCCCCAGCTACACCAGCTTAAGCCATCACAGGTAAACACTGGAAAGAGTTTCTTTGCCATTCTCCTTTTCCAGTCTGATTCATGAGAGCACTGCCACCATTTTGAATGTACAATAAGCCCAAATAATCAAATAATGTCTTAGTCAAATTATTATGAGGAAGTGCCAGGTATATGGCTAAGCAGTATAAGCACCTCGCTGGCAAGTGTAAGGTCCTCAGTTCAATTCCCAGTACCAAACTATTCTGAGGTAAACTGTTGACTAAGAGAAAGAATGTCAGCTCCTCAGCTGAGGCAGATGCTCCATTATACGGTACATATTTGCCCTTTCCCACCTAGCTCCCTGAACTTCCTCTTTTAAACTTTATTCTCCAGCAATTATGAATTCTCTTTAGTGTCCTGAATGTACCAAATATAATTGTGGGCTAAACAAATCAGAAAGCAATTTTACATTTCATTCTAAGTATCTAATGAACAACCTCTCATATATGCTAGTATTTAACTCTAAATTTTTGACATCTAAGTTTTGCTACAAATGAAATTAAAATTTCCAACCATTATTAATTTAAATAAGAAAAATTTTTTCTAACATTTTACTAAAAGGATAACATTAATGGAAAAATATTAATAGCAAAGAATATCTACCTAAGTTTCCATCATCACATAATTAATAACTTATCTAATGTAGTCCTTCTCTTGCCATAGTAGGTATGTGGCATGAATAGGAGTGGTGTCTCAGAATTGGAGTTCAAGAAAACAAACTAAATGGCTTCTTTATCTGGAATTCTGAACACAGTGATTCTAGTAGTTTCTTTGTTAGAATGTGATTTGTTCTACAGATCTTGAAGGTTGATTTTCTAACAAGGTATAATTAGTCACATATTTATTGACAGCCCAAGCATTCCAATAAAATGATTCAATCACTATGAGCCCTAGGTGCTATGAAACATTCTCAGTTGGCTGGAGGTGATAGGGAATTTCTGGCTGCAATAATTATTGCTATTAACTCCATTTTGAGGGGTTGTAAGTAACCACAGAAATGAGGAAAAAGAAACAATCACTGAAAGTGACTCCTGATCCATTATGGTTTTCTGTATAGTAGTTTCCCTAAATCTGTGGTTTCATTTTCTGCAGTTTCAATAAACTATAGCCAAACTTGGCCCAAAAGTATTAAATGCAAAATTTTAGACATAAATAATTCATAAGCATTTTAAAAATCCACTTAATTTTGAGTAGTGTAATGAAGTCTCACTCTGTCCCTCCTGGAGTGTGGGTTATCCCTTTGACTACCGATTGTCCAGGGTGTGTATACTACCCATCACTTAGTCACTTAGTCACCCTTTCCATTAGCAGTTTGTCACAGCATTTCATGCTTGTGTCCAAGTAACCTTTAGTTTACTTAATTATAGTCCCAAAGCACAAGGATAGAGATAGTGGCATCTTAAAAACATCACTGACATGTAGTAAAGTGCTCACTTTAAGTGAAAATTCTCAATTTAATAAGAAAAGAAAAAATATATGGTGACATGGCTAAGAGCCATGGTACTAAACTGTCTTATATCCCTGACATTGTAAAAAAGGAAAATGAAATCCCTGTTAGCTTGGTGGCCACATTCGAAGCCACAAAAGTTATGGCCACAGTATGTAACAAGTACTTAGTAGATAGACAAAATGAATTAAATTTGTGTTTTTAGGTTGAAGTTTAGTTCTAAAATGACACTAGAAGTTTCAAGGGTGTGGAATGCGACTGGATCATGGGACAACTATGCTTAAGAGTGGATTTATTCATAAATAAGTTCAGTAATTAAATGTGCTCTTAGGAGTGGGCCCTGGTTGAAGGTGGCCACTGGGGGTATGAAATAAAGAAGTATGTTCTTATCCCGGGTTCCTCCTGTCTTCTTACTTCCTGGCTGAGGTGGGTAGAAGAGCTTTCCCTGCCACAGCAGCTACAGTGCCATTCTGCCCTCAAGCCAGATGGCTGACCATGTAATGAATCCACTGAAACCGTGACCCCAGATAAATCTCACTTCCCTTAAGATTTACAGGTCAGGTATTTTTCTCACTGATGGGAAAGATGAGTAATTGTGTTGGTTTGGAGTTTCTTGAAGGTGAACAATTTAACACAGGGCACATATTTTGTAAGATTATTTATAATACTCACCCAAAAAATCTTAGCCAAGATAGTACAGGAAATCTGTCCACACACTAAAGTCCAAAGAATCCAGCTGAGGGTTTGGATCCCACGATACTGTCCTGCATGAGTTCAGCCCATAACAGTGCCTCCCCTGAGTCCAACTGGAGACCTAGAACCCAAGACAACATCTCATGCTTCGTGGATCTGCACTGGGAAGCCCCAAATGTTAGTGGTGGAATCTAGAAAGTCTATGCCTGCTGGATGAAGGCTCTGTGCTATCAGGCTGAGGGATCTGCACAGAAGCCAGAAAGCAATGCTCCAACTGAGAACCAGAGCTTCCCTGAAAAGTTCCATAGCCATCCTCAGCAAGAGTGAAGTCCCAAGCTCCTCCGATGTTGAGGAAAGCCAAGTTCCCATCAGGAAACCCAACGTGACAAGCTTCTCCAGGAGACTGAGCAGTGTACCGTCTTCCCCTCTGGAGCCAGGAAGTGATGCTCAGTGAGGACAGTGACAACAAGGTCCTGAACTCCTCAGTGGATGAAAACAGGAAAGCCAGCATGATGAGCTCCTCCAACAAACTAACAGCTCCGTACAGCTTCTACCAGCTCCCAAGAGGCTCCCAACAGCTTCTACCAGCTCCCAACAGCCCCAACAGCCTTTCTTCTCCTTCTCTAGTTCTGCCTCTTATGCTACTGGCAATAATCATCAAGTGGGCCTCCCATACCCAGCACCACACTGGTCAAGTTCAGCTGGGTCTTACAAGTTGACCACCACTTGTCAATACACCACAATAATACAATGTACTTATAAGAAAAAAGAAAAATTTACATACTCCATAATGACACTGAGATTGGGAAAGGACCACATGTATAGCAATATATGTAATTATATATTCAATATAATTATTTGGATTACTCTTCTTAAGGACACATTTCTAAGCATACATTCCCATTGGTAAGTAACACATGACTGTAGAGTATCTGTCCTCCATACCCACATAGTCAACACCCTTAGATTCAAGCAATTGTTGATTCAACCAACTTCAGAGCAAAAATATTTGAAAAAAATGCATCTATAATGAGCATGCCTATATTTTATTTCCTTGCTTTTAATCCCTAAACAATGCAGTATAACAATTATATGACATGTACATTGTGTTAGTTATAAGTAATTTAGAGATAGTGTAATTTATATCAAGAATTTGCACAGATGATTTGCAAATATGATGCTATTTTATGCAAGGGACTGGAGGATCTGCAAAGCTGTCTACGTTCCAGAGCCCTGAAACTAATTTGCCACAGATACTGAGAGAAGACGGCACAAGATTCAATACTACCCATGATCTCAGTCTTTCACTGAGGGTCTTGGAATCTATGGTCCCTGGTTAAGGGGAGACTGTTTTATACAAAGGCACGGTATTCCTCACTCTAGAGTTGGCCAATGAAATCCCAGTTTTTGTTTGTTTTTAAAATAGAAATTTTCTTGGTTATAAAGCTACTATGTACTTATCATAGGCACAATTAGGAAAACATATGTTAACTATACATGTGCAAGTATTTATGAGGAAGGGATTTGAAATATGACTTAAAGAATATAAATTGATGATTCCCAGCACCAAAAAAAAAAAAGAAAAAATATAAATTGGTCTTCAGAATTCCCCTTCTTCTTGACTGTCTATATTGTATTAACATGTTTTGAATGACCACTATGATTTATTTCACAAATTTCTTGACATTTCTTTGTGCATTTGAGTATTGATCTCCATTATTTTTAAAGTTTTCATTTGCTCCTACACAAATATTTTTCTTCTATGATGTTCTTCCTTCATTAAGATAGCAATTGTATTAATTATTTTCCCCTTGATGATTGCAACCATATGTTTTCTTGGTATCTGGCAGGTCTAACATAGGTTTCTGACATATAATACTTATTCAATGCACATAATAAATAAACTTTGGAATATGTATTTAAATATAAAATTGTTATGAATAGTTTGGAGACAGCAATGTGCAAGGTGACAACCATTCGTGAAATCTTACCATCTTGTTTGGTGGAGGTCTGTATCATTTCTGATTTTTATTGTTATTTTTTATTCTCTTTATTGGTTTAATCAATTTTGCATTCTTATATCATTGGTCTGGGCTGCTTCTCTGAAGTCGGCAATGTGTGGTGTAATAATCACTGTTGATTCCATTCCTTTTGTTTTGAAACCCTGTATCATTTTTATTGTTTTTGTGTTGTTTTGATTTTGTCTATGTTGTTGTTATTTTGTTATTTTTTAGAATTCTCTTTAAAATAAAATGTGTAATGATTTTTATCTAAACTGTCCCTCAAAGCTTTCCTGTGTTCAAATATCAACCTTTTGTAAGGTGATTAGATCACAAGGTATTATATTCATCAGTGAATTTATCAGCTGGTGAGTACATAGCGAAATGCGGTGATAGGTAGTGAGGCTCAGTTGGAGGAGATTGGAAAGTAGTGGACCCTCTTAGAGAGTGAGTCTCTCACTCTAGCTCTTTCGTTCTCTTTTACTGCTTCCTGCCTGCCATGAATTGAGCAACTTTCCTCTACCAGGCCTTTGCCCTGTGCTATTTCTGTGCTGGAGCAAACCCGCAATGGGCTGAAATCTCTGTAACTGCAAGTCAAAATAAACCCTTCTTTCTTTACAATGCCAATGATGACAAAGCTGACTAACCCAGAAAATCTGTACCAGAAAGGTCATTACAGTGACTGTATTTGAACTGTGTGTGACCATGTACTTCAGAAACTTTTGGAATTGGTGTTTAGGAAACTTTAGACATGCTGGCTAGAGAAGCCTCAGCATATTGTTAGCTGAGCTTGACAGGGAATTCTGGTTAGAACTTAGAAGGAAAGAATATGAACAGGTATGGACAGGAAAGGCCAGGCTCAGGAGGTTTCAGATGGGAATGAATACTCTCCTGGAGACTGGAGTAGAGACCATTTGTGTTACATTTTAATGAATGACTTGTCCTCATTTTGCCTATCTACTGAGACTGGGGCTGAATCCAAAAGTGATTAATTGATGTTTTGGAGGAAATTTTCAGGCAGTCTAACACGCAGAGGGCAGCATGAGCACCACTGATGGTTTTTAGCCAGATCATCAGTGAGAATCCGGAGCAAAGAGCAGAACCAAAAGATGTAAAAATGTGAAGTTTGGCAAGAAAGAAAGGTGGTAAAATTGGGGAGAAGGAAAGTGTGGTTGTGGCAGGGATTAGCACCATGAAAAGAGATGCCAAAAGTTTTGCACCAAGACAATGAGAAAAATGATATGAAAGGTTTTGAAAATTTGGCCAGATGCCAAATTCAAGAATGCAAAATGGTCAACTTCTTCTCAAGACTTTTCTCCAAAAAAAGAACTCCAGGATGTCTGTTTAGTCAGTGTGACCTAAGAAAGTGTATCTGTGAGTTCAGGCTTCAGGCTCTGCAGCTGTGGCTCACAGAAGCCTGCCTACTGTTTGAGTTGACAGCAGATCTTGGCACCAACCATCCTGCGCCCATTTTTTGAAGCACATAAAATGTAAAAGTTATGGGGTTGGATAAGCTTCCACCTAAATGTCAGAGGAAGTGGGGGGCAGGTTGTGGTCCCTGCATAAAATCCCTCAAAGTGTTATGTGTAAAGCTATGACTATGAAGCTCCAGCTACTACAGATTCCCCAGGAAGCTAGAAATACCATGAAATCAAATGTCTGCTGAGAAAAGCCACAGGCAGTGAGTGGAACCAGCCAAAGAAAGAAGCCATGTTGGCTACAACTTCAGAAGCCATGGGGTGAGGATGCTGAGGCACTTTGGAGCTCATATCTCACATCCACATGCCCTAGCTGGTGGATATAGAAATACAGGATTTAATATTTGCCCTGGTGAGTTCCTTATTGCTTTGCTCATAATATATCTTACTCTCATTTTCTTCCATTTTAGAATAAGAAAATTTATCCTGTACCATTATATTTTGGAAATATTTACTTTCATTTTAAGTTTTACAAGGATCTTAGAGCTAAGAGTTAATTTTGAGTTTCAAAAAGGATTTTGGGCTTGAACTTGTGAACGATGTTCAGACAGTTAAGATTGTGGCAACTCAGCGATGGACTAAGTGCATTTTGCATAATGAAATGGATAGCAACCTTTGCAGGTAAGGGGCAGAAAGTTATGGTGCATATCTAAAATTTTCTCTGGATGTCCTATGTATGCAAAGGTGTGGATTTTGAAAGTGATCAGATTATGGGGGTGTTGTTCATAGCAGTGAAGTAATTCATTTATGCACTGATACATGAATGTCCTGTTAAGAAATGGGTCCAAGTTGGAGGACATGGAACACCAGTGGTATGCCTTTGAAGCCCTTGTCTCTCTCTCTCTCTTTCGCTTGCTCTCTCTCTCTGTCTTTCCTCCCTCCCTGTCTGCCACTTTTCCTCTCTCCTTTTCTTCTTCTTGCTCTCTCCCCCTGTCTCCCTCTATCTCTTTCCTTGCTTTCTCTGCTTCCGAGTTGGGACAGGATAAGTAAATTTCTCCTGAGAAGCCCTTTTACCATGCTATTTTTACTGTAGATTCAGCCTACCATGGACCTAAACTTCTGAAGTCATGAGCTAAAATAAACTTCTCCTTCTATGCTACAGATTTCAAAGATCTCTTCCAGTGATGGGAAATTAGAATATTACATAAAGTCAGTTAGTGAATGATTCATTGTAGAATGAGGGCAGTTTTCCTGTTTCATTTCTTTGAGGAAGAGACGAAAAAGTCATTGGCATAAATAAATGTACATATTTATTAAGTATAAATACAGTAATTGAGAGGAGAAAGAAGGGCTCCCTAGTAGATTTTTAAGTTCTCAGAAATAAAAGCTTGAAAATTTAAATTAAACACAAGATGTGATCAAAAAATACAGTGGCAGATGAGAGTGGATTATTTCCTTATTTTATTTTGTCCTGTTTCTAATTATTATAGTAAAAGACAGAAACATTGCAGAGAACAATGGAAAAAGTGTGTCTGAAGTGAAAGGGAGTATTTTGGAGACTTTGTGGGGGAATTAATACAATGTATCACTTACTGCAGTAAATTTTATAATCTAAATATTTCCTCTATTTTCTGATCACCATTCATGGATCAAATGTTTTCTACAAATTCTGTCAAATAAAAATGTGAAGGAGATGTCTTCTCATTCACTTTATTTATTTGATATGGCACCTTCCAACTTGTGGCTCTTTCCCCAAATCAGTCTGGTCATGCAAGGTAAGTGTTTGAACCTAGACAGCCATGAGAGCATAACTGAAGACATTCATGAAATAAGACTTCAGAATTGCTACAAAATGTGGTAATAAATGGTGGGATATGTATGTTCAAAATGAGGGAGAGTATTTTGAGGGGGATTTAGGAATGTTTCTTTCAATGTAATAACTTTTTCTTTTGATTCAAACCTTCACCATAATTCTTAATCAAGCCTCACAAAATAAGCAGTTGAGATGGAGTAGGAAGAACAAATTCAGGTTGTCTGTTTCTAGGCAATTCTGAACCAAACTTATGGATGAACCTTATGATGTTTTAGGTCACTGACTGACTGTGTCCAAAGACAACACATAAGCATGACACATGGCATACTGAATTTTTTTAGATGGTGAGCCAGTTTTCCAGGAATGCATTAGAAAATAAAACAAAACGCCCTATTTTGTTCAGACAAATTTTTTTTCCTGGATATACAAATCCAACTAAATTGAGGAAACCCAGAACAAGATGGTGAGGATAGGCAGGATGCTTAGATATCCAGTCATTTGAAAAATTGTCTGAGAAGCTATATTAGTCACCCAGGTGTCGTTCAGACATAAAGAACTTAAAGGAATAAAAGATACTTCTCTTACGGGTTCAGAGGTTCCATGGTGTGTTGTCTCCTACGGCAGAAACATTATTTTGGAGGGGGACAGTACAGGAAAGATGTTCACCTGTTTACAGCCAGGAGGCCAAGAGGGTTGGAAAGAGACAATAAAAAGGTATACACCCTAAAGGCATACCTCAAATTAGGTCACACTCTTAAAAGCCAACTTTAATGAACTCATTGAAGGAATAACCAATTGATGAAGTTAACATCCACCATATGTGAGTCTGAGAGAACATTTCATATTTTAGCTATAACAAGTAAATATCTTTACCTTCAAGAAGATGTACTTGAAACACGGAAGACACTGAAAGACAGAGAATATCACAAATCTCTTCTGAGCGAGGGATAGGATAAAAGGAGGGTGTTTAACAGTCACATTGCTGACATTTTGAGGAATAAATTCGTTGTTGTGGAGTCCTGTCTAACATATTTTACAATGTTTACCAACAACCAAATTTGTAACCACTAAATGACAAATCTACTCCTAGTTGTGACTACTCACTGTCTGGTTTCCCTTACAAGGCAGAACCTCTCATAATGGCCACCAAGTTAAAGAATACTATTTTGAAACTCCTATTTCTGAAATAGCAATGTGTCAACATTTTATGATGTACAGGTTTGTTTCACATTAATATTTATTTTCCTATACTTATCTATCCTCTTCTTTGTATCTTTAAAGAATATTCCATAATAAAACTGCTATGCATTTAATACTTTTATGAAACTAAGTCTCAACAACAGGAAATTATTGATTCAGAACAAATTGTACTCTGTGTAATCCTTAACAAAGTAGCACTAATATAATTAGCAATAAAAAATGGGATGTGGATAAAAAGTTTCAGAGTGCTAATAGTCTAATTTGCATAAAAAAGTCAGTCCACACTGCTTTAAGCATGTAGGGAAACTAATGACTCTAACCTCCTAATGATTTTAATAGTTTTTTTCTTAATTTCATAGGGTCTTTCAGTGAATTTTATCCCTTGATCTAAAAAATTTAAATCTGGCAATTCTTTCAACTTTTCTTAATACTTTTTTAAACTTAATTCATAAATTCAAGTAATAAAGGACATTATTTAGCCAATGAATCCTAGTTTTCTAAAAGCTATTTAATCATTTTGCATTTATCTATGTCTTCTTTGTTCTTTCTTTTATCCTTCTAATAATCCAACCATTATTTATCTCTCCATCTCTCTATTCCATCCATCCCTTCATCTTATCTTTTCATTCTTCCATCCATCTCAGTATTAATTTTCCTGCTTTTATATATAGACAAAACTGGGTCTTTTAGTGATTGATTTATAGTACTTTCATCATGCCTAAAACTTAATAATTTCTGAGTTACTTTATTTGATGCTATTAGTTTTTACTTTGTGTTTTATTCAAAATATTAAATGGACATAAATGATTGTAATAATGCAAAAATTATTATACTTTACATAGAGCAGTACAACAAATAAGCAAATAGTTGATTATATGGTCTATTGCAGATCTGAAGCACAATCATTTTTATATTGTCCTGGTTACTTTTCTGTCATTGCTGAGACAATATACCCAATGCCCAAAATTAAGGAAGGAAAGGTCTATTTAGCTCACAGTTTGTGGAGGTTTCAACCAATAATAAGCAGGCTCCAAGGCAGGGTGGCAAGGCAGAGGGGCAACACTTCAAGTTGGCAGAAGACAGCAAAAGCAACAAGAGCAAAAGTGGGCAGAACAAGCTTGTTTTCCTTCCTTATATTGTAAGGAGGATCCCACACTGCCCTCTCCCCAAGGGTGTAGCACTCCCACAGTCTCCATTCCTTCCTCTTGCACAAGATGAGGGTGTTTACAAAGTAAGAACCCTGCTCAGTCACTTAGTTAAACTTCTCAAATTGAAGGAGTGTATCAACCATTACAATTCACTCTTTGTCAACTTGGCATCCAGACATATTTCTTTAAACCTGTTTCCAGATACAAAGGCATTGTTATTCTTAACATTTCTCAACTTGAATATCATAACACAGGTTTAGTAAGCCTCATGAATAAGTATTAAGTCTATTAACATTGTATTACATTAGTACCATAACATTCTGCCCCTGGCCCCGTGAGGACAAATGCACATCCCTTTGTGCAGAAGACACTTATCCCTTCTCTAAGAGTTGCCAAGGTCCTAAAAGTTCCACCATTGCTGAAAAGTCCAAGTCCTAAGTCTCCTCTGAGATCTAAGGCAGACTTTTAGCTGCAAGCCCCTGTATAAATGAAAGATGAATCACTTCAAACATTCAATGGCACAAGGTCAACATTTTCATTCCAAAAGTTACAAACAGAATGCAAAGGATTGGGATCAAAACAAGACCAAAATCCAGCAGGGCAAACATCAAGTCCTATAGTTCCATGTCCAGTATCTGAAGCAATCTGTGAGCTCCAAAGGGAAAACTGTGAACTTCAAAGATCTTGAGTGACTTCACCTCTAAAGCAATTTTGGGTGGTTATAGCTCCCATGGATTTTCTGTTAGAACCGCTTTGCTCCTTTCTTGCAGCTTTCCTGAGATGATCTACATTCCTGGCATTTCCAAATTTCTGGGATATCCAGTGTACCTTCGGCTTCATGCGCACAGCTTCACACATTGCTCTCTCAGGGGCACACTGCCTGGCCTCCTAGACTTTCTGAAATCGAGGTGGAAGCATTCTAACCCCACACCTCGTGCAGTCTGCATGCACCTAAACCAGTAACACGTGGTTGATGCCAAGCTCTGTGGCCACCTGGAGCAGTAGCCAGGCTCCCTCTCTCTTTGCAGTAGAGGTTGACTACCTGGATCACTGAGTATGCTGAATCTAGTTCTGAGGTACAAATTTTCTATGCTGCTGCCATTCTGGAAACTGATACAGTCACTGCCATATAGTGCTCTGCAGCTTTCTCCTGAAAGGGAAGTCTTTCACTCTTGCAGTTTTGAGGCTGCAAGGGTTGGGGCTTTGTTTTTTCTTTTGTTGCCTCAGGCCATCTTTCATAGTCTCCTGTTCCTTCCCAGACATAGAGATCTCCTGGGCTCTATCTTTGTCCAGAGCTTTACTGGAGCTTCCTTTCTGGCCAAATTCACAACATTTTAAATCACCCTGCTGGGCTCTTTGCTCTACATGCTCAATATAGATCTAGCTAATAGCCCCAATAATAGCCATGCCACAGCCTCAACATTGAACTGCCTTGAAATTTCTTCATTAGTGCCCTGCCTTTAATCTCAGTGTCCAGCAAAGTCTCTGGACACAAGCAAAATGCAGACAAACTTTCTGCCAAGGCATAACACACATTTTCTGGAGTCCAACAGCCAATGCAGTCCTTCTGTCCAGTAGAATCCTCCCAAGCCTAGTTTTCACTGACAGGATTTCTATCAGCCTTATGGACTTTTGAGTTGTGACCAGGCTCCTCCATACAGAACAAGCTAAGGCATCCCAGCTCTATCTACTGTGGTGAAGACATAATTGGTGAACATATAAAACATGAAAAATTGCTGGGCTATTGGGTGGAGGAAAAAAATGTCAGTTTGACCCAAGAAAGAGAAACTGCGCTTGATTGTTAGTTTAGTTTCAAAACAATGTATGCTTCTAAGAGTGTTCTGAACTTTGCAACACCTGCTTGCTGGAACTGATAGGTTCCGCGTTTTTGCCCTTGCAAAAAATTTTTTCACCTGAGCCAACCAGGATGTGGTTTTCAAGCTTAAAAGCTCAAACTTTCTTAGGTTCGGGGCAGCTCAGCATCTCCCTGCATGGAGAACAGACTGACAGCCGCCGGCCTGGCTAATAAAGGCTCCTAAAATTCCAATTTGGATTCTGGTCTCGGTTCTTTATTCAGGGTAACCATTACATCTATCCTTTGAGGCTACATATCTGAACCTTTCCAAACTCTTCCCAGAAGCCATGCCCAAAGGCTCTTGAACCATATAGTGAGGTGTTGTCACAGCAACAACCCTCCTCCCCTTCTCTGGTACTAAATTCTGTCTAGGGTTGCTTTCTCTCATTGCTGAGATAAAATACCCAATACCCCAAATTAAGGAAAGGTTTATTTAGCTCACATTTTGTTAGAAGTTTCAACCCATAATCACAAGGCAGGGTGGCAGGGCACAGGGGCAGCACGTCAGGGCATCAGAAGACAGCAAAAGCAACCAGAGCAAAAGGGGGGAAAAGAAGCCTCTTTTCCTCCTTTATATTGTCACCAGGTTACCACATTCCCCAGGGGTGGGTGTAACACTAGCACAATCTCCATGCCCTCCTCTTCCACAGGATGAGGATGTTTACAAAGTAAACATCCTGGCTCCCTGCAGAGTCACTTAGTTAAATTTCTAAACTTTTCAAGTTGACACAAGATAGCAATCTTTGCAATTATTAAATATGAGAAGTAATTTTTACTTGAAAAAGAGACAGAAACATTGTTACTAAATAAAATAAAATTTTCTAAATAGGACATAAATTTTAAATACTTTGTGTGTGTAAATACAACATTCAACTTAGTACTGGGTTTTTTATAATGCACACATAAATACACCAAAAACCTACTTAAATGCAAGTTATTTTTTTCCTCTCTTAGCCTATTCCCTTAACCCTTAAATTTGTATCATATTACAAGTCTGCAACACACTTAAATTCCCCGTCTGACTTATAATTTTACATTTGATAAAATCTTGGATTTAAAATTTTACATGAGAGGAATGGAAAAAACTGAAAATGAATATATATATTTGAGAGTTAAACAGTTATCAGCTTATTTCTCTTAGTTCACTGAAAACAAAGGTTTATGATACTATTGTTTGGAGAATATTTCATGCCTATATCTTGTATTCTGAGTAACTACAATGATGATAACAATATTCAATGTATTAATTATTGTTATTCTCCTGTTGGCCTGTTGTAAAACTGTTTTATTTCTATTTTTTTTTTTACTCTTCACAGTTAAAAAGTTTAAATATAAAATTTTAAAAATAAAATATGACGTGCTCTTCCAATCTTGCCCTATTTATGTTTAATATTCTGGATCCATTTTTATCTCTGTCTAAATGTAGAAAATAATCTTAACATTATTTATTTATAATCTTGGTATTTCAGCTCTTCTTTTCAAGAAGTAAGCTGGTGAAAGTCTCTTAATGACAGCAGTTTTGAGATTATGATGTACAAATCATTCAATAAAATGGTTGAGGAGTACATAAATAGACATACATTGCATGAATGTATTACATTTGTTGTTTCAAAAGCAGTGTAAGCTGAGGCAGTCTTTGGACCCAGATTTACAGATCTCCTAGGATTGTCTTCAATCAATTAAATTCTGAGCTAGTAGGCAATTATGCAAGAGAGTCTTCTAAGAATTTCTTTACTTGATTCTTTGGAAAGAAGAGGATTTTAAAATAAGAGTGGACACTGACATTAAATGCACTTTTACTCACGTCATGCTACTGAGATACACCTAACTGACAAACATCAAAATGTATATGGAAACTGATGTCTTCCCTCCTTCGTTTTAGCATAGGGAGAAGCATATCTTTGTTTCTGTGTCCCCTGATCATATTAAATTTTTTTCTGAGTGGCAGTTCTATATTCCACCTCTCCTTCATCCATCTTTCCCAAAGCTCATTGCAGTAAAAAAAAATAAAAAGAAATAAATAGCATGATGTGGGATTTACAGAAATGGAGATGTTAGATTGAAATGAAAGAAATATACTTCATTGAAAATATGTATTTTATTTTAAAAGAGAATCATTTCAGCCAAAATTTTGTTGTCACATCATGGATAAGGAAATACTGTGTTTTTACATTAATGTTCCTCTGTTTTAGGAAAGCACATGGATAGAACAATTGAGGGAGGAATATATGGACCCTATAGAATAAATGAATAAAAATAAAAATTATAGAAAAATGCAACTGTGTACATGAGAAAAAGAATAGGTTTCAGCAATTCATTGCTCAGTAGAAATGGGGAAAAAAAGAGAAAAAGAATGGATAAACAAACCAAATCAGTATGCTGAAAATTGAGTCCCTAGCAATAGATGATAATTGATAAATTTCCAGGACAAGGAAAACTTTTGAGATGAGAATATGTAGTATTTTTTTTTAATAGCTTCATCTTGTATGACAGGAAGAAACCTTCAAAAAATAAAATATATTGCAGATATTTGAATGAATAAAGAGAGCTGCTTTCTCCTGGGTGCAAGCAGTGATAAAAATAGGAATATATGTAGAGGAAAATGGGAAGTTCTTATATCACTTAGAGAAAGAAATTGGAAGCAAATGTGTGAATGAAAAATTCAGTCAAACCCATAAGTGGTTAATCAAGCAAGAACTTGACTCTTTCTCTGAAGCAAGATGGCAGATTTATCCAATTGCATTTGAAAATTAAGGGATGATCCTATCCAAGCTCATACCTTTATATGTGAATTGAATGTTGAAAGTTACTTAATAGGAATTTTCCAATTTAACATTAGAAAACAAATCAAAAATCAAAACTGGACCACTTTATACTGTCGCAGAAATATCACTGTATGAGATTCAGAAAATATATGTTTTAATGGAAATTCTCACCAATTTCTCACTTACTTTGAACAAATTATTTATTTTCTGTTGTTTCTACTGTAAAAGGATGCATCTGACTAGGTTCTTTGAGCCCTTTGCATTTTTAAAGGACTTTTGCAATGAGTTGAGTGTGTATTATCAACCAATCATTCCCCAGTAAATACATACATTTATAAGTAAATACACACATACATAAGAAGCTCACAAATTGTTAATGATTAAGTAAATGAAAATAAAAAAGACAACGAAATCACTTTACATCCCTTAGGAGAGCTATTACTTAGGAAAAATTTGGTAAATGTTGGCAAGTTTTCAAAGAATTTGGAATACCTATACACTGTTGGTGACAATGTAAAATAGTGAAGTTGTTATAAAGATGGTGGAGAGATTCTTCTAAAAATTAAAAATAGAACTACCATTTGATGCAGCAAACCCACATATGGGTATATGCATAAAAGTATCAAAATCAGAGTCTTTAAGAGATACCCACACCCCATGTTCATTATGGTATCATTCCATTATTCACAACAACCATGGTATAGAAACAACATAAATCTTCACTGATCAGTGAATAGATAAAGAAGATATGGTATATGCATTCAAGAAAACATTATGCAGTTCTATACAAGAAAGACAACTTGATCACATGCAGCAGTAGGAATAAGCCTTGAGAACAAGTCGCTAAAGGAAAGAAGCCAGACAGAAGAATACAAATGCACACATCTTTGCTTGTGTAAACTGCCAAGGGTTCAGACTCCTAGAAGAGAGAAGAGGGGGTGGCAGTGGCCTAGGTGGGAGTGGGGATTTAATAATCAGGTGGTAGAAAGTTTTGGTTATAAAAGGGGAAAGTTATAGGGATCTGCTATAAAGCATTATACTTAGAGTTAACAATACCTCATTGTAAACTTAAGAAATTGTTAAGAGAATAAATATCACGTTAAGGGTTCTTACACATTAAAAAAAGGAATACAGTGTTAATATTGATAGCAACATAAAAGACCATGAATCATGCATTAGGAAAAATGTTTTTCTTTTCTTTTTCTCTTTTTTATCTGTCTTATAGTTGCAATAGGTCAAGCTATGTGAATGATCTCAAAATGAATAAATCTGCAAAGATGGCATACAATTCCAGGCGCTTCATTTCCTCACAGCCATCACGTCTTTGCGGAGGCTGAGTGTGTCCTTTGAACAGTGGCCAGCTGTCTCATGGCTGAACAGCTTGACCCTTGTTTAAAGACATCTTCTCACTAGGACACTTGCAAGGAGGCTACCCTTTCCTTCTTCACAGCTTCAATTCTTTAATAACATGGAGCTTTCTCCAGGCTAGCTCAGCAAATTCTGCTCATTTTTTAAAAAAAAAAAAAAATCAATCTCCTGGCTGGATTTACCTTCCCTTCAAAGTCTTTAATTTGATTGTTTTCATGCTGTGAAATGATAGATGAACATTCGGAGTGGTACTGTGATTCTGAGCACAAGTGGAAGACTCTAATGCTCTTGTACTTGTCTGATCTGAAAAAAAAAAAAACTATTAATTAGCCTGCTTTTTTTTCTTTTTAGAAATCATGGTTTCTTTCCTTAAATTAATGAG
The DNA here is from genome assembly GCF_000276665.1 of Chinchilla lanigera. Classification (NCBI taxonomy): domain Eukaryota; kingdom Metazoa; phylum Chordata; class Mammalia; order Rodentia; family Chinchillidae; genus Chinchilla; species Chinchilla lanigera. The sequence goes on along the minus strand of NW_004955433.1, from coordinate 21,023,989 downwards.
TTAGAATGATAAATAGATTTAACATCTGTATGTAAGTTTGGCCTGCAGGGCTTCAGTATTAGAGGACAGTATTATGTGACTGTCAAGGCAAGGAGCAAAGAGTTTGCATCAAATAAACGTAGCTTATGTTTTACCTGACACAGTGACAAAGGTATCTGACCTCTGGCAAAGCACTCAGTCTCTTTAAACCCAGTTTATGTAACAGTATATCAGAAGCAATTATGGCACATGGTTCACAGTAGAGTTCGAAGGATGAAGTTAGATGGTATGTTAATAACATTCAGAGTATTGCCTGGTGGAGTGGCCCTCAATTAACACTAACAATCACTTTTTCACTTATTCTGTGTGTGCTACTGTCTTGGTTACTTTTCTCTCATGGCTAAG
>NW_004955433.1:20968904-21023340 GCF_000276665.1 Chinchilla lanigera | reverse complement strand
CACCCTGGCTTCCTGCTGAGTCACTTAGCCAAACCTCTAGACTCCCCAAGTTGACACAATGTATCAACCATAACAGCTACCCTCCTATATAAGTGAATTATGGATGACACTAAAACTTTGACAATGGGTATATTATTTATTCCCCACTCAGCTAGCTGCTACAGGCTGAGTAAAAACTTGCTTACTACTTACACACAATTAACTACTAGCCAAATGCTAAATACTAGGTTATTTCATTTTTCTGCTTACACATATTGCATGCACATTTATTCTTATACATATTCAGTGACTATCCTACTCATATTTAGTGAATATCTACTAAGCTACCATTTACATGTCTTTCCTTAACTCAGCAACATCTTTCATATGCCTGAAAATTGCTACTAACCATACTCAGTTTCTTTAATGGGCTGGTAATTTCTCTCAAGTACTGTATCTCTGTTGCACGCATTAACCCTTTTGATAATTATACTTATTGTACTTTCATGTAACTACCTTTTACAAGATTGACTAGCCTTGATGTTCTTCAAGATCTTGAGCAAAGCTACACTATCTTTGAATCATCTATGCCATGACTGGATCTCTCAGGTGCTGAAGACAAGACAGCTGAAACACCGGAATTTAAATAAATCTGGTATAAATATTTCAATATCTTTAAGGCTTATGGTTTTAATCCAATCTACTATATTACCCTAGACATTATATGTTTTCCATACTGTGAGCAAAAAAAAAAAAAAAAAAAAAGACACCAAGAATGTGCTCTGTTTGAAAAAGAAATCAACATGACAATGTGTGTCATTGGTCTTGCCCAAAACATTCCATGAGTGTCTGATAAAGGTGGTCCAGCAATGGAAGTGAAATAGTATGACTGAGAAATAGATTTCTCAAGCAGGAAGTAACCTAGCATTTTGACTTTTTAAGTATTTCTCATGCTAACAGTATCAGGACCAAATAGCATTAGGTCAAAGTACATTTGTATGGGAAAAAAAATTGACATCTTAGTCCTCTTCATCAGTAATTTCATCTGCAAAATACCTTGCATAATGACTTACTTATACACTTACTTATTCAGTCCACTCATGATACAAATGAAGAAAAAAAGGAGACACAGGAAGTTTACCTAACTTTACTGCTCATGGTCCCTTTATTTTTGAAAAAGAAAAAAATTTTCCTTTTTTTACCCACTGTAACTACTTTATTTTTAAGCACTACATTTGCCAAGAAAACCCTTCCACTTTTATTTTCCATTTTCAACAACTACAGTATTTACAAACTATTTAGAATACAGACACACACTCACAGGCATGCACAAGTGCATACACCCTTATCTCCGGATTATACTGAAGGCAGTGAGCACTTTCTGGAGCCCATAATCAGAAAAGGGGAACCTATTTTCCTTCCTCACTCTTGATCTCCTAGAATCATTTCTAATATTCCTCTTTCCCTTCCTACACAAAGAGCTCATTTCCAGACTTGTACAGGGTTAACATAATCAGCACCATTTGGACAGAATTTGGAGAAGGGGAAGCAGGGAACAAGCCCATCTTGACATGTCAGTTTCTTACAGTGAGCTGATTCTGTCAGCCCGGGTGGCCTCTACCTACATGTCAGGGAACATTTCTCAGCTGTTCCTATTTAGGATGTCAAGTCTATAACAGAAGTCAGGTTTATTCAATTAACCGGTCATGCCTAGATTTAGAATCAATGTGTGTTTAAGGGAAAGATAGACTCACATACATTCTTTAAAATTTGGAAACAAAAAATAGAATTTTAGCATTGAGTTATGTGCTGTCTTTATCAGTTAGACTACTTTGCTCATAAATCTTTAGGTAATTGGCTCTACTGAGTCTTCACTCTAAGAAGCCGAGCTCTCGGCACAGGTGCTTTGTATGCTGCGACCTCCCTGAGGACATTTTTCTGAGTTTTGTTCTTCCAATGTCTCTCAAACTTTTCAGGCTAAAAGTAATTACAAGACCTGATGGCTACTCGAAAATGTGCACTTGAATTGCACATCATGCGATCCTGTTAAAGGGAAAATTCTTTTCATTGCAAAGATTTAAACAGCTACACGCTGATGAGCAACAAATACACTTCAAGCTCAGATATTTTTGCAGAACTGTCTCCAAGAAATTTAAACTTGAGTTACAGAAGACACTGCCTTCCTTCCAAGGCTCTGTACCCGGCACAATGGTGTGCTTGAGGCCAAACCATCCCGTTACCCCTTATTTGGCATCAAGGGCTGCTGGGTTTGCTTCTTTAACAGTTGTTGAATTTCCCCTTGTGTCCTGAAATGTTGCTTGAAATGTAATCCTCATTTAAATCTCAGTGTTATTGCTGCTAAATTTTCAAGTTTGTCTCTTTGCTTTTAATCCATTTTTTACACTTTTGACAATCTTCTTTTGGAAATTATATATATATATATATATATACATACATACATATACATATATATACATATAGTACTTCCTTCCTCCCTCCTTCTACCCTTCTTTCCTTCCTTCCCTCCTTCTGTCCATCCATTATTTCTTCTTTTCGTACTCCCTTACAACTTTACATCTGAAATGTAAATGTTATTTTTATTTTTATTAAGATGAAATTCATATAACATAAAATGAGCCATTTTTCAAGGAAAATTTAGTTACACTTACTATGTTCACAGTGTTTCACAATAACCACTTCTATCTAGTTCAGGGATATTAATCACTCCAGGAGGTAATGAAAACACCTATAAACAGAAGTTCATTTGTTCTTCCCTCCTACAAGCCTGCAAAAATCACCAGTCTGCTTCCTGCTATAGACTTATGTTTGATCCTGGAATATCTGTCTTCAGCACATTTTTTTACACACCTAGGAGGGCAATTGCCTTGTTATTTCATGATATTATGTTTATGTTTTTGAAGGAATCCAAAACTGTTTTCCACTGCAACTGTTTTTATACTTTCATGAACAAGGTATAAATATTCTAATATCATCACATCTTCTCAACATTTATTGTTTTCTGCTTTGTTTTCAACTATAGTCATCCTAGTGTCCACAAACTGGTATCTCAATGTGCATTTCATTTGGACTCCCTAATGGTGAAGAATGTTAAATATCTGTCCATCATTTTTCTTATTTTTTTCCACAGGGCTTTAGGACCTTCCTCTTTTGTCTCCCTCCTTATTGTATTTTCCTCACTGGGCCTTGTTCTACTGTGCATCCGTGGGTCTGCCTCCAAGTATGTCTTCTTGAAACACTTTCCTCATTTTCCTTCTGGAACTTCGTAGCTCTTTAATGCTTATCTCAGAGATCCAATTTTGTCACATGTTTTTCCCCAGAGTTGCCTTGATTTTCCTGTCACCCTCTACTTAATTTTATAATGTTATGTATGCTGTTATGGTCACTTTTGATATGTCTTTCTCAACTTTTCCCTCTCCCCAGTAGATTTTTAACTTCTGAAAAGAAGAGTCCTTAATATTCCTTTATGTAAGCACACTTTTCATCCATGGCTTCACTAACACAGAATTACAATCTTAAATGCTCCTCATTCCTCTCCCTCCCTCTCGCTCTCTGTCTCTCTCTCTCAGCATTCTTGTCTGTATTTGCCCTATTCTCACTTTCCGTCCTTCCCTTTTTTACTCTTCATAGTGTCTCTCTCTTAGGCTCTCTCAGTGGTTTTCTCTTCCCCCAACACCCCCACCTTTAACCTACTCCTCACTCCTTCCCTCTTACTCCTTTCACCTCTCTCTTCCTCCCTTCCTCTCTCCCTTTTTTCTTTCAATTTATTTCTCCCATTTTCTCTCTTCTCCACTCAGCCCCTGCATCTCCCTTTTCTCTTCTTCTCGCTCTCGCTCATTCTCTGGCTTTCTCTCCTAATCCCATACTCCCTTTCTCTAACTCCCTCTAGTGACACTTCGTCTTCCTCATTGTTCTCTTCCTGGTCCTCTCTTGGAGCCAAGTCCCATCCGACCTTTGACACAATGAACTGTTTAGCACCCTACATATCTCACTATTCACAGCCTCAGGGATGCTTCTCCTAATATCCGAGGCTAAGTGAATTCGTGTTTTAATGTTCTTGCTCATGCTATTGCAACATTTCAATGTCTTTTTAAGATTCTTCTCTTGCGAAAACACTGAATGCCAGGCTGTGGCCAAACTGTGAAAAACAACATAGAATTTTTTCTTGGAAAATGGATTGTGGAATCCAGGGCATAATACTTGACACACTGAAATAGCACAATAATCAAATGATAAAATCCATTCAAGCATGTGCTGCAAATTTATGAGGTATATTATAAGTGCCAGACATTACTATCATTATCTGCTGATTTCATTCATCAGTTTATTCTCTGCAAGAGGAAAATGAAGGTAGTGCTTCCCCAAAGGCAGTGTTGGGTTACAAGGCTAACTAAATAATAAGGTTAAGCCCCTGATTTCTGTTCCTTTGAACTCTATTAAACCTTTCACCGACTACTTATGGGACCTTCTAAAGAACACTGAAAGGAAACATATAGTTACTGAAAGCAGAGGTAAAGGTTTATTACACTAGTGATATCATTTAAATAGCTTTTGAAGAAAACTTTGGTGGAGGAAATCATTCATTTAGCTTATGGGATCCTTGTGATATATACAGTAAAGTGCACTTGTAGAATTTACAAAACAAATAACCAAACAGACCCTAGGAACCAATAATATGAAAGCAGGCCAAGCAGACCAGACACTAGGATTCCATTCTCCACACCTCCCTCTACCACATTCTGCCCCCTTGCCTACTCCAGCAGCAACAACTGGGAAGGAGGGCAGATTTGTTCCCAAGGGGGCTACTCCATTGAGATCTTTTACAGACCTGGCCATCTCCCAAAAATAGAAGGAGAAGAAGCACAAGTCAAAAAAGGAAGGAAGGAAGGAAGGGAGGAAGGAAGGAAGGAAGGAAGGAAGGAAGGAAGGAAGGAAGAAAGGAAGGAAGGAAGGGAGAAATTTGGCCATAGTACTTGTTATTCCTTCTTCACTGTGAGGGGGTACAGTAGAAAGTGACAACAAGCAAACTGAAGCATCATGTGTATTTGTCTTTTAATCAAGTGGTTTTAGGTTTTATTATTTCTGAATGATAATTTAATTTCTAATCTCTTTGTCCCTACCAGGAAACAATGCTATCCTTTCTATGACAATATCTGAGCAAAATAACAAATACTCATACAAGCTAGATCTTCCTTTAGGTTTTGGTATGATCACCTTATGAAAGGCGTGGCCCATATCACACACTTCCTGTACAAAGACATCACTACTGGTTTTGTACATTTCAACCTTACCTTCAAGCTGTATATAAATCTGCATGATAAAGATTACTTTTCCTACATGAGAGATGGAAGTGGGCTTTAGGAATATTATGCAATAATACAAGGTTTACACAGCCAAACTCACAAAGCCATGAACACCATACTAAATAATTCAAGTGTAATTTTGATTCATTGTATTCCTTAGACAATTGCTAAATTCATCATTCTGAAAAATATTAAGAATTGGTTAAAGCAATAGCAGGAGTTTACCAAAGAAAAGCATGATTTACTAGAATTCTTTGCAATACACTTCTCCTCTGCTACACTGCTGGGCACATAATAAAAGCAGAGCAAAAACCTGATGTTCTGCTCATACAAACAACCAAAAATAAGTAAAGTAGGGACTGTGGATATAGCTCAGCAGTACAGCACCTGCCTGACAAGAACAAGGTCCTGAGTTTGATTCCTGGCACCAAACAATCAAACAAACAACAGAAAACACATGTAAAGTGTATAGAAGCCACTTTGTTACACTAATACTTGTAGTTTAGGAAGCAATCGTGAATAGTCTTTCTCCTTGGGGAAAATGTCTGTCTGTAGAGCATTTAGAGGTGCCTTTGGGAAGAGTGATTGAGTCTGCAATAATGTTTCAGTTTCAATTTCACTTCCCAAATCTAACTTACAGACAATTCACCCAAACTCTTCATGCTCTTGGTACTGCTTTTCTTTCACGTGGCTGTGCAATCTCCTTCTGAAAACAGGTAAACAACCAAAAATCATTGTTTTCATAACTTTTTGGATGTATTGTAAAACAAATAGATGTTAAACCGGATGTCTGTGGACATTTTTTTTTTAAATTTAGATTCCAACAATGCAAATTGCACACTGTGTCTAAATGTTTAATATAAACATTGACACTGAATTTATTTGCAGATCAACAGCTGCTCAAACAAAAGCAGTGAAGCTAATGGATTTCATAGCTGCAGCCCCCAATCAGAATGGAATTCACATTCAGCGCTCACAGCTCATTCAATTGTGCCTATGCACTGGCCTTTGTGACAAAATGATTATCTACTTTTAATCATCTTATAAGAAGCAATCCAAACAGTGTTACTTAACTCATGTTTCCAGACCAAGTAAGTACAGGGCAATTAATTTTATTCTCTAAACAAAATTCAGTGGGTATAATTGATGTGCAATAGTACGTTGCTATTATGCATGGGCTTCTTCTATGTGGGCCCATTTCACTTGAAAATATACAAAGACATTCCAATTGCCTATGAATTCTCTATTTCTAGTCTATGTACACATTGAAACAGCTTATGAGTGCTTGAAAATCCTAGGTGATCATGAGTTGAACATTCCCTTTTGTGTTCAATCAAGAGCTGCAAACTAAGTTAATCTACAGATTTGTAAGTTTAGAATTTGAATGAGTTAAACATGCTGGTGCATGAGAATGAATCACTTAATATATAAGCGTGGATAACATATGTATCCTTATTTACCACTATAGTATTTTACTACTCAGTATGCATAAAGTGACTTTGGGAAAGGGATGAAAATTGAGTTTCTTTCTAAAAAATCAGTACCAGCTGTTAATGCTACTAATAAAAGTCAGGAGAAAATGACGGTATCTTGATAAGTAATGCCAATTAACAAAAAATGAAAATACCACCCAGCACCACCACTGTAAGGGGGGTAAGTATAAATTTTTGTCATATTAATTAAGTTGGTAATTCCTAAAGGTCCTACAGTGTATTTCTCATAAGTGACAAAGTTGTAATGAACATGTTTCAGTGAAGGTACAATTAATTCCATCTAATATACACTTTTTGGTTGAATTTTGGATGTGGCTATTCTCATGCCATAGTCAAAGGAGAAGGTGATTAAGTTAAACTTTTTTAGAAGGTGCAAAGCTTGAAGTCTTTCCAGGCCTCTGAGTGCCTGTTAAGTTGGGAGGTTTAATGCTAAACATAACTACTCTTATTCACTTAGGTCTTACCTAAATCTCATCTTTTTCTGAATGTAGGCAATGCTCTGTTTAGATCTTTTAACCAAAATCAATTTAATCTTTTATCTCTTTTTTATTTTCCTTTATTTGAGCTAAGGACAAAGTATTTTCACTCTTAGAATAAGCAGTAACAAATATAATTACTCAGTAATAATCTTACACAGTCTTATGATTTTTTTTTCATCTAGGAAAATAAATTTCAAGTTTACTCTGATACTGAAGTTCTTTTCTTTCTGTTTGTGTATGATTTTGACAAAGTATTCTTATAGATATTTCTATAGTTTTTCTACCTTCTTCACGTTATATTCCCACATATCTTTCTAATCCACCTTTCTTAATGCTGACTATATATGTCCACATATATTATTATCATTTATTTTTGAGGTAAAGGATTGCTATTTAGTCTAGTCTTGCTTTGTAGTCACTAAGTAGCTTAGATTAGCCTCAAACTTGTGATCCTGTTGCTTCAGACTGCAGAATTTCAGAAGTACAGGCATGTGCTACCACCCACATCCCCTGAATACTATGTTTTTAATAGAGTTTTTCAACTCACAAATTTTAATGGTTCTCTAATGTTAACTCTCAAGGAGCCAGTTTGTTTTTGTTAATTAGCTTTGTTTTAAAGGAAATAATTCTCTCTATCTTTATTTAACTCAAACACCATCAACTGGAAAATGAGAGAATACTAGAAAAGTGTCATTCAGGGCTGGGGATATAGCTCAGTGACACAGTGCCTGCCTGGCAAGCACAAGGTCCTGAGTTTGATTCCCAGTACCTCCCCCCAAAAGATCCCCCCCCCAAAAAAAAGAAAAACAAAACCCAAAATAACAAAGGAAAAGTGCCATTCATCATGTACCTTATCAGTTCATGAAGTTGGTTCATATATGTTAGAGATATCTGTAACACAATTTTCTAACTAACCCTAGTATGTGTAGAAGGAAACTGATATGTAGCAATACATCATATCAGCTGTGTGAAAAAACTGAAATGGAAAATGATGCATGTGTGTGAGGACAAAGAGAAAAAGGAATACGTAGATTCGTGAATGCAGTGAGTGGTTGCTGCAGGTCTAAGACTCAAATATTTTCTTCTGTGATCTATTTACAAGAGACCCCTTATAGTTGCTACTATTTGAAGATGATGAATACCTCATCATGGGTACACATGGGACTATAAATACCATTTTCAGCCTGAATAAAATCAAGATCTGCCAAATGTCCTAGAGCATAGGCATTAAATTGTTGGCCAGCTTTCAATTGCTAATGTCTAGATGTTCTGCTCTGTACCTATAGGACTGCTCACAACCCAGTAAGTGCATGTATTGATAGCCACTACTATTACCTCAGGAATTACTGCATATTAGTATTTTAAATAAATATTTTCTACTGACATTTTACAGCTTGGTATGTTTAGTCAAACCTAGCCTATTCATGACTACAAGAAAGAAAGCAGTATCATAAAAGATATTTTAGACATTATTCTTTTTCCTTCATTCATTCATATGGTTGATATCAATTTTCGAGAACTTCATGCTGTACTGATAAGATGAAGTTACTTGACCAAATAACCCATAACTTACATCTGTAATTTAAAATTCTTCTGTTTGGAGTCACAGAAGTTCCATAGAATATTTCTACATGTATCACTGGGTTTCTCATTTATAAACACGAATCAATTAAAATATGCACAAAATGAAACTAAAAATGAATGCAGATATAGCTATATCTATGAGAAGCTAATTATGAGTAGTAGTTACAAAATTTTCATAAGGTGGATTTTATACATCAAATCAAATTGTAGAACATAATTACACATAAAATATTATCAGATTTAAAACATATGTGTAATAGTACATTGTTTAAAAGATATCATATAAAATTAAGAATGGCTTACTCTGGAGTGAGTGAGTGAATCATATCTGTTGTTTTCTTACAATTTTCTAAATTCCCACATTAATTATGCATTTATTTCCTGAAAAAGGACACTTGTAAAAATGATCTAAATTCGTCTTCTTGGTGATGTTCACCTTTCACAGTTCTAAGCAGGGTCATCCATATCACCGACCAGATTTTAGTTAGATACATGGCTCGGTAAATTTTTTACATGTGGAAAATATAGAAAAGTATCTGTGCTATAAATGAAGTAAAGATAGCTTGAATAAATACCACTTGGGGGTGTATGAGTACATGTAATTATTTTCAAGGGACTTAGTCCTCCCTCAATGAGATATAGAGTACTTAAGAGAGTTCTTTAAACCATGATAGAAACCAAGAAGAAATAAGTAAAGCTTGTCAACCTACTCAGGAAGTAGGAGGAGAATTTATCACACTGTGAACGTGGCAGCACTCATCAATTTAGGACAGACATGACAGCAAACTGAATATAACTGGAGCAGGCCAGACCTGCAGGATGTTATGATTTCTGCACTGCTTTTGTAGCAGCTGCTGATATTAAGGTATTTATAGCATTCATGTGCGCTCATTTGTTATGGTTTGTGTGTGGATGTTTCCCCAAAGCCTCATGAGTTCATAAGTGGAGCTTTTTAAGAAATGCCTAAATCTAGAGTGTGTGATGTTGGGATTAAGGGGTGAGATAACTAAATCCATCTGTTGATTGGTTTGGCACCAGCCTACACCCAGTATCCTAGGCAGAGTACAAAAAGGGCAAAAAAAAAGTTGCTAGGGTTCCTTACTTGCTTTGGTACCTTCTGCCTGCCAAGAACTCTTTCTCCTCTTCTATCTTTGTCTGCAAATGTCACCTTGCCTTGGATCCAGTCTATTATGCGAGCTAAATAAAATTTTTCCCCTACCAATAGAAGAAACATAAGACAGAATTTGGTATCTGAGAAGTGGGGTCTTTGCCTTGACTATACCTGACCATGTGATTCAGGAGCCATTGGGAATGGCTCACAGGAAGTGTTTGGAAAGGTTTGGAGATGCCAGCTGAAAAAGCAGAGTGAGAATGCCTTAGGCGGTACTTGATGGGAGATTCTTGTCAGAGCTCAGAAGACTAGAAGGCTAATAGAAATGCTGCTTGTAAAGAACAGGCTCAGCAGATTTTTGCTGGGAAGAAGGACTGAATTGGCTGGTGGACTCTAGAACATGAGCGTGATGTCGTGGCAGAAAGTTTGCCTGCATTTTCCTCCTGTCCAGAGATCTTGCCTGAGACTAAGAGTCAGGGGAATAATTAATCTTGCAGAAGAACTTTTAAGAAAGTCTAATGTTGAGGTGGTGACATAGCTAGTGTTGGCAGCTTTCAACCAGATGTATAATGGGAATAAAGAGCCCAAAAGAGTGATTCAAAATATTGTGAATTTGGCCAGAAAGGAAACTTCAGCAAGGTTGCAGCATGCAAAGATGTAACAGAGGAGAAACTGGTCAGTGAAAAGACTAGAAAAATAGTATTACAGAGGAAGACAACAGAACAGATGGCCTGAGGAGATCTCAAAAACCGGCAGGACACCACTTTTGCAGGCTCAAAATTGCAAAGGTGTAAGATTTTGTTGTGAGAGGAGATCCTAAGAAAATTGTGTTCAAGAGTAGCAGTAGCCTAGGGAATTTTTTCCTTGGTATTGGGTTCAGAGTGCTCAGAGATCCAGATACGTGACCTTTACAGCCAATAGAGAGGGACTGTTGACTAGTACTTGAGTTGGAGTAGACCTTGGTATCACCCACATGGTGCTGGGTTCAGCTTCATGCAAAATGCAAGAGTTGTGGGGTCAGAAAGCTTTTATCCAGATTTCAGAAGAAGGCCTAGGAGCCAGACAGTTTGTACTGGAAAGGGCACTTTGTGAAGCTGTGAATGTAAAAATAAAGGTGGTATGGAGATCTCAAATTTTTGGAGAAACAAGGAAGGTGGATCATCTGAGGAAAATAGGAAGAAGAAAGTAGAACCAGCCCAAAAGAGAAGCCATAGGAACTATTACCATTGGAGCTACCAGCACTGTAATTGCCATAAGGATGGAGCTACCTGAGACCTTTGGAGTTCATAATTTGCCACCAAGTGGCTCAGATGCTATATGTGGAATTATAAAACTTAATGTTGCTGCTGCCAGATTTTGCACTTGCTTTGGTCCCATTCCTTTGTATCCTGTTATTTATACACTTTGGAATGGTTATGCTTATTTTGTGCCTTTGTTTATTGGAAGTGTTTAACTTTCTTTTCATTTGTACATGAGCTCACAGCTAAAATGTGCCTTAAATCTCAGAGGAGATTTAAGAGTTGTACTTTTCAGCAATTCTAAAATTGTTAGGACTTTGAAAACTTTTAGAGATGGACTGAATGTCTTTTGGGTAAACAAATGTATGTGAATATTTGATGTTCTAGAGGTGGCATGCTATGGTTTGTGTCTAGATGTTCCCCTAAAGCTTCATGTGTAGTAGGTGAAGCTTTGCAAGAGGTGGCTGAATCTAGAATATGTGATGCTAGCCTTAGGTGTATGTAATTACTAAATCAACCCACTGATAAATTTACACTGCCCTAAGGGCTTAGATATAGCCTAGATTAAGGTCCCGGGGTTGCTCTGTTATCTTCTACCTGCCATGAACCTTTTCTCCTTTGTGATGCTTGTCTACCATGCCACCTTGCCTTGGATCCAGCCTATTGTGAACTGAAACCTTTATAAACTATAAGCTAAATAAACTTTTCCCCCTTTTACTTTGGATGTCAGGTATTTTGTCCCAGTAGTGAGAGAAAAGTAACTAAGACACCATCCATTACCTCAACTGTAATAGTTTAACAGTGAATGGACACCACTTTAAAGATTTCCTTATGATGGTGAAAGAATCAAGCTTGTGTTAAAAAATAAAGGAGATAATAATAGAACTAAAAGAGGCAGAGCTTGAGGACAACTTGTTGACCCAATAATATGAAGTTACATTAACTTGCAATTAGAAACAGAATTCCTGATGTTTGACCAAATCATTCGTCACCAGTTATTTCCTCAAGCTCTACTGCAGTATGTTATACCAATGGTAGAAAAGTCTGATTTCTGAAGATTAATAAATTGAGGTAATGTAAATAATTACTAGGAAAAGAAGGAAAGAGTCTAGAGGTAAAGTACTTCAAATGTCTTCAGAGTTTTAAAATTGCAACACATTGTTTTCCATAAAGTTCATGATCTTGTCAGTCTCAATACTTATTTTCTAATAATTTTTCTATGTAGTCAATTTCTTCTATATTTTAAAGAAATATTTGGATATAACATAATAAAAGAAAACTTTCTTCTTTCATGACAAAGTTAGCAGTAATAACTTTGTATCTGTGTTTATATGAGATAAATTTTTCCAGTCCTTTCACAGATTTTTGAGATGGCATTCAGAGAAGAGCTAAGAACAACCCATTTGAACATCTTGCAGCCGAGATACGATACAAGTAGCTTCTAAGTTCAAAGGACTTTCAACTTTATCATACCACTACAGACAGGTTTAGATGTGTACTTTAAGGATAACTTATTACTAAATGAACTCTCAAATATTAATCACATGATTTCTGTGCATCAAAATATGCTTTATTAACTAACATTTTTAACTTGATTCTCTAACTTCACCGAACAATTATTATCTTGTAGGTTCAAGCAATGAAGAAACAAATACTGAATATATCTTATTTCTCAAGAATTATTTACATCATTTCCTATGACATATACCACAAAATTATAGTTAATCTTAATTATTCAATGATTACAGAAAAGCATGCTACTGATAAATTTAAAGGAAATAATTCTTTGGCTTATTTATAGAAAATCCAAAACAAAGTGGTCTCAATTAAAAGCTTATTGAAGAAGCATTGTTGTAATGTTCTGAATTTAGTGACCCATGTTAACAATCCAGTTTCACTATTCATTTGGTATTCTCAGAGAATTTATTTAAATTCCCAGAGCTTCAGCGGCAAAAGCGCCTGCCTGGCAAGCGCAAGGTTGTGAGTTCGGTTCCCGGTACCGGAGAAAAACCAAAAAAAAAACAAACAAAAATTTTGCCAGTTGTTCCTCAGACAAAGTACTAGCATCCAGAATATATAAAAAAACAAAAAAAAAAAAAAAAAAAAAAAAAAAATAAATTCCCAGAGCTTGAGTTTCCTTATCTGAAAATTGTTGTTAATTATAGAAAACTTGCAAGCATATTACAAGCAAAATATTACATAGGAGAATGAATGCCTCATAGTAAATGCAAAATTTCTGTTAATAAAATAATTAGTGCAAAGTTTAATTATGAATCCATTCAATCATTCCTTGAACATTGTCTTCTAATATCACTCACTCCAGATATTTTTGTTGCTTTGACATTTTGTTGTTTACTAAGTGTATCAGTCCGGTAGGGCTACTATGACAAAATAACACAGACTGAGTGACTAGAAAGCAGGAATTTTTTCATGACAATGAAATATTTAGATTGTCAATGCTCCCAGGATATAATCTAAAAATTTTAGATTTTGAAATTCCAAGATCAAAGCATCAGCACTTTGGCCATTCCTGAGCCTTGATTCCCTGGCTTGCAGATGGATACCTTCTAACTGTGCAGTCATGTGCTCTTTTCTCTACCCACCTGCATCACTTATGCTGTTCCTCTTCTTATACACACACCAGTCATTCTGAATTGAGAGAAATATATGACCTTCTTTGACCATCACTACTTCTTTTAGAAATACTGTACCCAGATATAGATATCCTTTGAGGCAATAGGAGTCAGAACTTCACTTTATGAGTTTGCAAATTAACAAAAAGAGTGAAGGACACAATTCCACCCATAACATCAAGCAGTAGTGTACAGAATATAATAAAGCTATGAGGAAGACAGATCATTTCTTGCCTTCTTGGAGTTTTTGTCTGGAAACGTATATGTGAATTAAAAGGGTAAAAGAAAACAATGTGATAAGTTACTTTAGGTGAACTCACAAGGTGAGTGAAGACAGTGATTTGGGGTGCTTTATACTGATTTGGGAGTCAATAGAGGATAACTTGGGAATTTCTTCTAAATGGACAGCTTCCCTTGTCAGCTTCCCAGGTGCTGGGACAAACTATTTGAAATCCACAATTTAAAGGATGTAATAGTTTATTTGGCTCATGGTTTCCCAGGTTTCAGTACATGGTCAACTTGCTCGAAGGTAGGAACATCATGGTGGAAAGACAAAGTGGAGCCAAGTGTCTTATTTCATGAAGCCTAGGAAACAAGGGTCCTTGTGAGATATAATTTCCAAGGGACACATAGTGACCACCAACTCCAATAGGGATCCACCTCCTAATAACACATTTAGCTATGAACATCAATAGCAAGCAACCAGTTAATATCATGCTCGAAAGAGCCAATCACCTCTCAAAGATTCTCTTTAGTCAGGAAGGCAATTAAGGTGAACAACTAATGATCAGAAATCAGTCTTGCAAATGTTAAAGGTAAAATGCATTCCATGTTCAAATGGTAATGTGAACAAAGCCCCAGAGTTGAGAATATGTAATGAAGGAACTTAAATGAGACTAAAAAGTGATCAAAAAAGTAAAGAGAAAAAACAAGAGTGTGCAGAGATATATCAATAGGCTGCGGTCTAGTGGGCCTTTCGATCCACATAAAGAGTTCTTGATTATATCCTGGGAGCATTGAGAACCTTATAAAAATGTATTAAATGAAAGGAAGACATAGCAAAGCTGTGTTTTAGAAAGAGTGGTGATATGGTTAATGGGCCAGTGGGAGACAAAAATGAAATCAGTGTTGACTTATAACATTGTTGTAGCAGTTCAGTCAAGATAGCCTGGAACATGAAACTATCAAAAGTGATTGAAACAAGGAATAAATTTGTGAGCTACTTAAGGGATAAAATTTGAACTTGAATTGAGTGAGAAAGTATGAGAGAATGCAGAAGAGTCAAAGAGGTCTGTCAAGTCTTTCCTTTGAGTATATAAGTGGACAGCAGGTATTGTTTGCAAGAGAAAAATCAAAAAGAATAGTTAGTGTAAATGAGAAAGAAAGTATTTAGTGTTAGATGTACTGCTTTTCAGATGGAAATATTATTTGAGTGGTCAAAAAAGTAGTAGGCTGTATGACATTCACTTACAATTTAAACTGAAATAATCTCTATTATTTCTATTGTGAAATGAATTTTTTTATCATGCATTGATTTTTATTTTTTGTATGTATATGAGACAAAACAAGTAAATTCTAGCTTTTTTATATCACTTTGGAGGAAATAGACACTACAAGATATAACTGGATTGGCTCATTTGATATTTTTCATTGCTTTATGATAGAATGTAGAGATACCTGTACAATTTATCTTAAAATACATCGTGACACTGTATTTAGTAAATTGTGTATATCCATGTTGAAAATGCCAAAGAGGAAGCTCATGAAAATTTATGCAGCGAAACCTAATTTATTGTTGCTAAGGCAATAATAAATCCAAAGCCATAAACTTAAAAACACTAAAACAGGGAAAAAAAGAATGAAAATCCAACTAACGACATAATTTTACTCATTAATAAAAACAAAATAAACTGGCTTTTTAAAAACCAGTCAAAAAATTGAAATACACGTTTTTTTTCAAGAAATTCCACATAGAGTTGATAAACATAACAAAGTATTCGATGTAATTAATCATTATGGAAATATAAGTCAAAAGCACAGTGAGATAGATGTCTGTTCACATAATTAATACGTTTACATTTTTAAAAAGGGAAAGAAACATACGTGTTGGCCAGGATGTGGACAAATTAGAATTTTTGTACATTGCTGTTAAGAATGGAAAATGGGTCAATGATGGCAGAAAATGGTATATCAGTTCCTCAAAAAGTTAAACATAAAATTACAATGCATTTCAGCAATTCCACATCTGGGCATGTGCTCAAAACACACAAACATAAGAAATGAAAATAAGAACTCATATTTGTATACCTGGTTCACAGAAATATTACTTACATTAGCCAAATGGTGAAAAAAAAAATGTCCATCAACAGATGAATGGAAGAACCATATGTTGTATATACACACAATAGAATGTTATTTAACATTTACAGTGAACGAAATTTTAACATATTATACAACATGGAATAACCTTAAAGACATTGTAGTAGGTAAAGCAAGCCAGTTACAGATATATAAACACTGTGCTGTTTCCTTTATGTGTGTTGGTTAGGGACAGTTTGCTCATAACCACTGTGGAAGTCAGTGTGCAGATTCCTCAGAAAAAGTAGGATTAGCAGTTCAGCTGGACCTCGCTATTCCCCTTCTGGGTATTTTCCCAAGAGAATTAAAGACATTATACTACAGCAATATATGTACACCCATGTTCACAGCAACACAGTTTGTCATAACTAAATCTTGGAAAAAACTCAAATGCTTACCAGCTGAGGAATGGACAATAAAGATGTGGTATTTTTATACAATGGAGTATTACTCAACTATAAACAAAGCTAAACTCCAGGCTTTTATAGGTGAATAGATACAACTAGAGACCATACTCATAAGTGAAATAAACCAAACTTGCATGTGTAAACATTGTATTGTCTCCCTAGCATATGAAACTGAAAGACTAAATATGGTCCAAAGGATATAATAGATATTGTGAAAGGGAAAGAAACTGCTCAAAAGGAAAGAACTGGGATAGGGGAAAAGAGAAAAGAAGGAAGAAATACACATAGAAGATAGCTAAGATTATTGCACTACTAATTTCCATTAGTTCTCTGAAAAGAACAGTTAGTGTTTCTATTGTTTGATCAATCTTACATGCGTGTATCTGGTAATCTGAGCAACTATTTTGAAGATAAAAACATGAGATATAATATTTTTTTCTTTTTTTTTGGTACCGGGAATTGAACTCAGTACCTTGCACTTGCCAGACAGGTGCTTGTGCCACTGAGCTATATCCCTGGCCCGCGATATAATAATCATTGTTAATTTCCTATCATCTTGTTTTGAGATTCTATATTGTTTCTATTTCTTTTTTCTCTTTATAAGAAAAAAATGTATGGTGCTTAGAGTTAAAAACACCAAGTAAGAAAGTCAATGGGTGCTGTTTGGAGCTGCTGACAAAGGGAAATGAGGACTTGTTGTGTATAGGTTACATCGTTTCCATCGTGCAAGATCAAGATATTCTGGAAAAGGATGATGGGATGTATACACAGCAACCTAGGTGTGCTTACAGTTATTGACCTGTATACTTCACCTAGTAAATTGGTGAACTTATGCTGCGCATGTTATTTTTCTAGAATTAAAATTTTAAAATACAATTTATTAGTGTTCTCTCTACTTGCAGAATAAATTCAAAGCAAAAATCTGTTTGGCATGAGGAAAGTAGACAGTATAAAATTCCATAGTAAAATCAGCAGTAGTGAATTCTATCAGTGTATCAGAAAGTCAGGTAATTTTAGAAATTATTTATGTGATGCACGTGATGAAGCGCTTTTATGCAGCAATACTGGAAACTCAACTTTCCAGTGCAGACTGGGAGATTTCAACTTAAAGACCTTCGTCCTGTCCTCATTGACTGAAGCACAACAATTAGGTGCTGAAATTAGAATGTGCAGTAGGATTTGGAAAGTGTAAGAAAAAGGAATAAAAGTCAACTTACAAACAATGCTGCTGTAAGTCTGCAATTCATATAAATATTTCAAAGGATATTTAGAAGAAAACACTCAGTAATGAATCTCAATGCATCAAACCAGAGATAAATGCATATTTTATAGGATCTTGAAGATTGATACAAATAACTTATTACAAAATGAGAAAAAGATTTGTTGGGTGGATGCTCTTCAAAAGTGCTGTTTCTTTTTGGTTAATTCCATTTATTACTTAAAGTTGCTTGAAACTCTTAAAAGTTTGTTTAATATTAGCTTGTTAAATACTGTCATAAATGTTTTAAAGTTTGGTTATTGCTTTCCTCACATCTATAACCTTGCTTTAATAACCTGCATATATTCACATCCACTTAGCAGCACATCCCATTGTGTCATTAAGATGCACAGTGAGTATAGTTGTTTTCCTTCCCACTGATTCTCTGCTAGGTCTAAGTCATCAGAGAAGCACATTCTTTCAGAGCCTTGTGATTTGAAAGCCCACTGGCATCTGATGGGATCAGTCTAAATGTCTATGTAGCTCTCCTAACATCTCAATTATTTATCACCTAGTTGAAGGCAGGTCGAGATTTTTCTGGACACTCTGCCAATCTGACTTCAATCAAGAAAAAAATAAGAGTGCACAGAACTGGTGCTCACAGAAGCCTGAATGTCCAAGAGCTGCAAAGAGACTCAAAGAAATGCATACCCCAGTTAGGGTATAAATGTGATGTCTTGATCCAAATTTACACTTTAAAAGGTCAATGGAGAAGGAAAGGAAAGGAAAAGAGAAAGGAAAAGAAAGAAAAAGGAAAGGAAAGGAAAAGAAGATAAAAAGAAACAAAGAGAAAAGAATTAATTTCTTAATTAGATGCCCTTTGCCCTAGCCCCCTCTACTGGACTTCTGGCTGTGCCCCTTTGCAGCAGTCATTAACCGTGTCCTCAGGAGACCAAAGGGAAAACATAATGTGAAACCTGAACAATATTTCTGTTATTAGTCAGTTAGAAATTACATTAGATATGACCAGAACTGTAAACTGATGAAAAAATGATAATTTTTGAGTATTGATTATTTTTTAAAATTATAGTTAGGATTGAACTCATGGCCATTGTAGTGAGCTTCATTCCCAGCACTTATTTTAACTTTTTAAAAAATTTGATCTAGAGTGTTATGACTTGTATTTAGATGTTCCCCCAAAGTTTTATGTGTTCATAGGTGGGGCTTTTCAGAGGGGGCTAGATCTAGGAATGTGTGATGCTGGGGTTAAAGGTGTGTAATTACTAAATCAGTCCACTGATTGGTTTGGCATAGTTTTGGGCAGGATTAAGGATGCCCCATCTTGGGTCAGAGTCCTATCTATCCTGAGGGTGGTAACCTGGATAAAACACATGGGAAAATAAGAGGGCTAATGTTTTCACTCGTCCCTTGCTGCTTTGCCATGAACTGTTTGTCCTCTCTGATGCCCTCTGCCGTGCCACCCTGCCTTGGAGCCAGCTGACTATGGACTGAAACCTCTACAAACTATGAGCTAAATAAACCTTTCCTCCTTTAACTTAGGGTGTCAGGTATCCTGTGTCAGCAGTGAGAAGAAAAAACAGGGTTTTCTGAATCATCAAATAGCCCAGGCAGGACTTCAATAAGGGATTCTCCTGCCTCAGCATCCCAGAGCGCTGGAGTACAGACATGGGGTAGCAGGACCAGCTGAGCATCAGTCATGTTGTCTACCTTATGATCTCCCTATTGTCTACCTTACTAGCCCTGAGTGTTTTCCAAAAGTACACATGCGTATGTGGACACATGACTGAACTGTACCTTTGTTTACTTTTTATTACCCTTTTTAAGTCACCTTTGATACATTAGAATGCATTATCCACATGAAAGACACGGAATATCTACATGGTGTCCAGAACAGGTGCTGTGACGGTCCAGGGATAAAATAACAATATGTGTGAAATCTGTGTATTATTTTGTTGTTGTTAGAAGATAAAGCAAAACTTCATCCTTCTTTGTTTCTTGCATTAGGTAAATTAACCTAGGCAGATTATAGAGAGGACTGCAGGATTGTGTGACTGTGGACAACCCATGCCTCCACTGGCCTCTGATGTGAGCAAAAGCCTTGTGGGCCTGAGCCTTCACCTTTGGGATCACGCACCTTTTCCTAGTAGAAGAACTGACCTGAATTAGAGGATAATCTGGAGTGTCCACAGGAGGATCTGCTAGAGAACTGATTTTTGGTGATGAGAAATTCCCACAGATTTTCTTGGTCAGGTTTCATAGGGGAATGTTACAATGGAAAATGATTTATTTTTCTTAGAGTCATATTAGAAAACTTCAGACCATGTCCTCCACATTGTCACAAGTTTGGAAACTTTAAGCATAAACTTAAGCATGATGTACTTTACCTGAAAATGAAAGATATTTCATTTTTTCACAAAATATGTCCATCAAACATGAGCATGGGATATACTGGTGACTATTTTATTTATAAAACTTCCTTTGGTGTTTGAGACTTTGGAGTATGCTTTAGATGTGAATCATAATCATGTCTAAAATTAACAAATGTAGGCTAAGGAGCATCTCTGGGTGTATTAGTCAGAAAAGTGGTTAGGTATGGGTCTAAAATTTTACCAAGCATGCATGTTACAAAAACTAGAAAACTATTGTTTTACTCTGGTTTTGCAAACTGACTTTCTGAAGAAGATGATGATTATGTTTCAGAACATGAAAGCACTGACTTTACTCTCTCTCTCTCTCTCTCTCTCTCTCTCTCTCTCTCTCTGTCTGGAATGAAGTGCAAGCTCCACCCATCTTGGCCAGCTTTCTCTCCCCAACCCACACCTCTACACATCCACTTATTGTGCAAAGAATTACTTGCAACTTTCTGAAACTACTACACATCCAAAACTAAGCCTGCTTCCTTTGTTTGCCATATATCTTAATTAATTTTCTCACTTCTGAGACAAAGTATCTGATGCCCACAAGTTAAAGGAGGAAAGGTATATTTCAGCTCATAGTTTATAGAGGTTTCAGTCCATAGTTGGTTGGCTTCAAGGCAGGGTGGCATGGCAGAGGGACACTACAGAGGAGAAGGAGAAGAAGGCCGCAAACCAGAGTAGTAATAAAGAAGCAGTAGTGGCAGCAGGTGGCCTCTATTGTTCCTTTTATTCCACCTAAATTGAAGCAGCCTTAATTGCAACACCACACTCTTAATTTTAAGAGCATCACAACCTTAATTCTTACCATCACACACCCTAGAACCAGCTACTTCTGAAAAGCCCCACAAATGTCTGCATGAGGCTTTGGGGGACATATGAATACAAGGCATAAGACTTGTTAGCACTTTCCTTTGATGTGCTGTTAGATCATTCTTACTTATCATCCAAGTCTGGAAAATATCTATAGACTATATTTACATCCTCTTTTCTGTATTTTTATAGAATTTTGCAGTAATTTTGCTGCAATCAAAACCATAGTAAATTATAATCACAGACAGCTTTTTCTATCTCTTTCCCTTTCCGTCTTAGTACATTGCAATATATATTGTGTCCATTTCATGTGTAATGTGAGTATATGTACATAATATATCTTAATTCCTTTTCTCATTCTCTTTTACTCTGTCCTTCCTTCTTCTCACCATCCCTTGATCTTCTAAAATGAGGAAGATCTATCTCCATACTTCCCATTATCTATCTTTTAGTTTATTGTTTATATGTATTTTGTGTTTCTTATGTAAGAAAAACAATGTGATATTTATTTCGCTTAACATTACAATCTCAGGGTACATGTATTTTCCTACAAGTGACTCATGTATATCTTTATTTATGGCAGAGTAGTATTCCATTGTATGGGCATACCATATTTTCTTTATCCATCTATTGATAGACATATAGATCACTCCCTAGATTCACCTGTTATGAACTGTGTTGCTGTGAACATGAGCATGCATGTGTCACTACAATATGATGTGTTTAACATTTTCAGAAAGTTACCTGGAAGGAGAATTGTTGAGTTCAGTGAAATGTTTAGATAATAGGTGGAAAATATACTTTAGCTTAAGAATGTTTGATAGTTCTCTCCAACTGTAATGAGAGTACTCAATGTCTATCATCCTATGAAGTCTGTTCTTTGAAGTAGATTCTTCTCTCTCAAATTCTATGAGATTCTACATCCTTCCACAAACCTTAGATCAAAACATATAATATCATCAGTATTCTCATTAAAAATTCAGAATATTAACATTGTCCTTCATTTTGCATATAGAGTTGAGTACTACTAGAAAGACATTTCCTCATAACCATATAATGTTAACTAGCACTTCTGGACCCAAATCAAGTGGTTATTCAGTAAACAACTTGGTTTTGGTAAAATGTTCTTTTGAAGTGTTTATCTAACCTGTTGATATTAGGTCTTCTTCCTCCTCCCCATAATATGGAAAAGGTAAATAGAAGTTTCTGTTAAATGTTTTCATATTGTACCAAAAATGAAGCATTTTTATTTCATTATCATAACAGTCCAGAATATGTAACCATGCTAATTATTGGTAATCATTATGGAAAACTGGTGCTTCTCTTGGTAATTTCATTATTTCAGTTACAGAGGGAAATTCACTTCATTTCCTAAACAATTCCATGGGTTTTACCCCATGTTTAGATTTGTGTTTACTACAAATTCATGCAGAATAGCTAACTGCATCAGTAACAGAAACCTCTAATCAATTCCACAACAGTTTTACCTTTCCCCCAAGCTTAGCTTTTAAAAATCACTGGGCTAGAGTCTACTCTTACTGTTTGTTGTTTTTAGGGATTCACAAAAATGGCATAAAAACATGTAACTTTTTGAAGCAGACATTTTCTCACATAGAATGATCTGCTTGAGCTTAGTTCACATGGTTGCATATGTTAATAGCTCAGTCCTTTTCGTTTATGGCATTTTCCTTTTTGTGGGCATGTCTCAGTCCAGCTACTTTCCCATTAAAGAATATTGGAATTGTTTTGTTTTAAACGTTGAAAATAAGAGCTGCCATAAACTAGAAACTTCCACATATAGGTTGTTATATCTATATACTTTCATTTCATTATAAACAATACTCAACAGTGGGATACTGAATTTTCTGATGTTTGGTTCACTGTATGTTGTTGATCTTTTAAAGAACTAATGTTAAGTGAATATATGAATGTTACTATGAAATATTGCCACTTGAAATTAGAAAGTGAACAAAAACCTAAAGTGAAAAAGCAATATAGATCTTTCTGGAAAAATAAAAATGAGGAAATTAGACAAAATGCTTTTTATTATTAAAATCTAGAAATGAGCTTTTCAAAATATCTACCAGAACTTTCAGCTTTATCATGAGTTTGAATGCAATTATTTCAGTCAACATCAATAAACAATGGAATTAGTTGGGTGATAGTTTTTCCTTCTTTAATGTCTTCTGCTACCAAATATCTATATGAAGCAGAGCTTATTTTAAATAGATCTTAATATATGAACTGCTAATAAAATATTTACTTATAATAACCATGAATATTTTATAATATTTCCATAACATTGTCCTGAAATATTGAATGCAGCTTGGTCACCAAAAATTCATTGTGTTTATCTATTTATTATACTATTGTAAAAACTTCTAATGTACTAGAAAAACATCAAATCATCTGATTTTAGGAATTTGGGGGCATGTAGAGTAAGTTTGACTTCTTCTTATTAAATTTCAATGCTTAAGATACTGCCGGAATTTAGCATTCCCAGGTCATCCTAGAGCTTCTCTGTAGAATCCCAATGAGTCCAAGGGGTAAAGCATGAAAACATGTGAACCTACTTTATCCAAAAACTTCACATGTTTGGAAGTACAGTCTTTTTCTTCTAACTTCATTTGTGTAGTCTGTAAGATAATACTCCACATCTAAAGATGCTTTTATTTTTATATTGGAAGACATCATCCTTAATTCACAATTGCTTCCTTTTTGTGGCTTTTGAGGTATATGTTTCTGCTGAATGTTTCAATTTCAAAGGGAAGAGACTATGTATTTACATTATGCCCAATTTGTCTAATAGAAGTCTGACAGTTGTAATAAGTCTGTTGAGCCTTAGAGGTTTTACAAAGAAACAAAAGTTTCATTCTGAAAGACCCAGTAGTGGGAAATCCTGCCTCAGTTTCTGAACTAATTTGTTGAGTTTTCATACGCTATATGGAAAATCTATTTTATAGAAAGGCAGATGGAAAACAAGAGTTGATAGAAATGCTGTAACAAGGGTAGTGTATGAAACAATAAAATAGAAGGGAAGTGAAATATACTTAAGTTGTTGACAAAATATTTGCATTTGTTTAATACCTTGATGAGTGAATCTCCTTACCTAATTTATCAGACCCCAGTATGTGTCCTAGCTGACTATTAATTTTCTCCAAATAAGTAGAATATATACTATCTGGAATCCAGTAAATTGAGAGAGAAGTGCAACTAGACTATTGTATTTAGCATTTTCATTTCTCTGTTTCCCTGAACATCTAATTCCCTGCTTCCTGTAGAATAGCAAATTTTAACCAAGAAAAATTGAGAGAAAGGGACAGACAATTCTCTTTTCTGTGTTATGAAGAATCTCTAAAGAGACAGGATATGGTCCAGTAATAGGGTGCACAGAGAGCAGAAGACCCATCTCTCTGAGACCACAATTTCCATTCTTTTGGGTATAAACTCCAAATGAGAATGCTAGATCGTGTGGTGATTCTATTGTTTTCCATAGTGCACCATTTTCATTCTCACTGAAAGTGTACAATGTTCTATCTCCCTATCCCCCAACCAATAACTGTCTCTCATCCTTTTGACAACAGCTGTTCTAACAAGAGTTAGGAAGTAGCACAGTGCAGTTAAGATTTGTATTTCTCTTCTGATCGGTAATGTTGAGCACACGTTCACGTACATGTTAGTTTCTTTAATTGTCTTTTTTGGACTCCCACATTCATTGCAGCTTTATTTACAGTTGTCAAGTTATGGATATACATCATATGTTAAATCATACACTGAAGATTAAATAATAGAATATGGTAAACTTTACAACAAAACTTTATGAAGTCTTTACAATGAAAGAAATTCTGCCACATCTGACAGCATACATGAATCTGGAGGATACAACAGAAGGCACATAAAGACAAACGTCACATGATCTTAATTATATGTGAAATCTAAAAACATAGACCCCATAAAACTTGACACTAGAATAATGGTTATCAGAGGTAGGAAGATTAAAGTGGTGAAAGGCAAGGGTAAGCTTAAACACTGCATGGTTTCACTAACATAAAAGCCTCAATATGTACATAATGTATGAAATAAGAGACATAAAGAAAAAGAAAAAGATATTATAATCCAGTGGGGACAATGTGTCTAAAAGTGTACCTTGGCTTAGTACAATTGTCATATATGTTTTGTCTGTTCTTTGACCTATTAGTCTGGTCTTCAATCTGTATATATGATAATTAACTTTATAAGATCTTATAAGGTAAGTAAATGAATATCATGCCAGAGAAAAAGGAGGTAGAGGGAGAAGAGGAAAAAGCAAATTCAAATATGTCATATATACCAGTGCCCTACAGTGAATATAATCATTATGTACCACAACATGTACTAATAAAGTAAAAAAAAAAAAAAAAAAAAAAAAAAAAAAAAAAAAAAAAGACAAGGACAGTTTGGCCAACACATACAATATTACAGTTCGGTAGGAGGAATGCGTTCCAGTGTTTCATTGAATAGTGGGGTCAAAACAGTTAATGTGCATTGTATATCTCAAGGCAGCTTCAGGAGAACACTTCGAATGTAATCAACAATAAAGAAATGACCTGGATTTAATCATTAAATAAATGTGTATGAATAAAAACGTACCATTACAATCCATAAATAGGTACATTTTTGTGTCAATCACATGTATATAGATCAAAGAAAGGATAGGAGAAGAAATTATCAAATGAAAGATAGTTACAAAACTTTTGAGTCACAGTCTATGAATAAATTTTAATATTTCCACCTACACATGTAGTTTAGTATGCCTAGAACAAACAGCTTAAAAATGGTCCAAATAGATACTACTCCTTTTCTTATTTATGTTGCTATAGACCACATCCAAACCTATAGGTGAGTGGTTCATTTTGTATTTACTTTTTAGTTTTTGACTAGCTTTTGATGAGAAAATTTTGTGAGTTTTTAATCATTTTTTACATTTTGTTTCTTTTTTGTCTTTGAGACAGGGTGTCACTCTGCAGTTCAGGCTGCCCTTGAGCTCACTTTGTAGCCTAGGGTGGTTTCAAACTCACAGTGATCCTCCTGCCTCAGCCTCCCGAGTACTGGGATTACAGGCACATGCCACCATGCCTGGCTACATGTCATTTAATTTTGATATATTTATAAAAGTTTTTCTTGTGAAAAACATTATATTTACATAGTCTCTTACATGTTTCTTATAAATATTTCATGTTTATGTATTTTTCTTACTTTTAGCCTATTCATGGGATATGCGGGTTACTTTTTTATATGACTAGTTCATATCATTGATACTGGTAATTCTCTTAAATAAAATAAAAAATCTCAGGTGCTACAAATTGTGTTGAAATGTTAAAATGTTGTTCTAAATTACACTGAATTTATAGATAAGTATTTTTTATCATTATCTTAATGTAATTACTAAAATAGTACAGACTAAGCCATATAATTTCTCTGCTTCTCTAAAGCTTCTATAAATTTGTTATATTCCAAGCCATTCCCTTTTCCCTGGAAAAGTGAAACAAATAGACTATACCCCAATCTCTTTCTATCATTCTGCCAATGAAACTTCTAATTCACTAGAACTTAGATTATTGAAGTTTCCAGGAAGACATATTCTGCTCTTACCCCTTCACATACAATGTTACCTATTCCCCCTATGTTGACGCATGTTTTTAGCTGGTCATTTGCTGTACAATTTCATGACCAGTGATTTACCTTTTTTTACACTTTCCTTGCCCACAGAGGTAACATTGAACCTGAAATGGAGAAGAATCTTCATAAATATCTCTTAAGTGGACATACAGAAATAGATTAATTCAATAATGAGAAACACCCAAATGGAAGATGGTCTCAAGTAATACTTTGTAACTGATCCACTGGACTAAAACTTGCAAAAACCATCTGAAGTGGAGTGAATTTCTCAATCTCCATGGGACCTAAGCTATAGATCTGGAGAGAGCTGCCCCTCAATAAGATGTTCAAGGCAAAACGAGGCATGTGTTGATATGGTTTGAATGTGACTTACATCTGCCAAGATTTTTTTTCATGGTTTCTTAAACATGTACTCTCTTGCACTGAGAATATACATTTCACGATTTCATCATATCCTTTCTAATCATTTGTCATGGACATAGTTTAACCTCCTTAGCATGTATCTGTTGTTAAATGATGAATTCTTCTATACTTTATACCTTTTAGTTTCCATTATTCCCTCATGTACTTATTATTGGTTAATATTTTATGAGCACCTCTGAAGGGCCACTGAGTAAAACAGAGCTTCATAAGGTGTAATATTTTGTGCCCACACCACAGTTACTAATGTACTTAAATTCTACAAAGCTTCATATTGATAATTATCAAATATCAAAGAAACTCAGAAATCAAATTTTGAGTTCCTGGCTTCAGAGTTATGTTTTCAATGGCAAGGCAAAAAGACAATAATATGATGTTTATTCTTATTTGAAATTCAGCTGGTGGTTTTTCTCCTAAAGTGAAAAAAAAATAAAGAAGAAACATAATGCAAAGCAAAGCATAATCCTCATTACTTCTCACTGGCTGTATTTACTTAATTTCATGCACTTATTATTTCTCATCCTTGGTATTCACTATAATTAACTGAACAAGATACTTGAAATAATGCAATTTAATAAAAACAATTATACCAAAGTGGCTTTTATAATTAATTGACATCCTAATATCATTTTTCTCAAACTGTGTCAGTGGAAATGTCATTAAAGATGTACACAGTTTTAAAACAAGAGTTTGGAAAATGCTGGACTACTCAAAGTCAAATATGTATTCAGTGGTGAGGTATTTTACAGAATATCAGTGAACATAATGCTTTATGTGTAGAGTACCATGTAGTAGTTACTTATTGTTTATTTGAAGTTAATTAGAAAGTCAAACCTAAACTGTGCATTTACCTTCAGTGAAGGCAAACTCATGCCTCACTGTATAGATTTCCCTGTGATCTAAGTGTAGAAAAGTGGCATGTACGCTGTCAGCACATGGGTTCATGGGGTAGTCCCACAGAATCTGGGGGAAACCGTACACTGCCACACACTCAAGCAGATTCCCACTTAACCTACTATAAACAACGATCTTCCACAGGGCATGCATGATTTTTCTTGTGTAACTTTAGTGGCTTTATTCTTTAATTCCGTTTCAAGCTTAATGAATTATAATGGATATAGAGATTTTAATCCTAAAGTTATGCTTGCATGTTTATAATAGTTTAAAAACAACTTATAAGAGCTACTTTTCTACCTCTGTGAAGTCCCTATACATTTATGATGGCCGTATAGATAGCTTTATTTACTCAGTTATGTTCAGGTTTCCTCACTGCTCATTTAGAGGTGATAAATTACTTACATTATTGAAAATCATGACAAATATAAAATTAAATTAATAATTAAGGTCCCTAACTAAACTAGCCCCCTCAAAAACTTTATTCCTCAAAATAAAAATGTCACCATATTTAATGGCAGTACATTTTCCAGAATAAAACCATGAGGTTAGGGCAGGAGTGGTAAGGCATGCCTGCAACTGCAGGTACTTAGGAGTCTGAGTCGTGAGGATGGCAAGTTTGAAGTCAATCCGGGTAAGTTAGCAAGCATCTTTCTCAGAATAAAGCTAAAAAAGCTGGGGGTGTAGCTAAGTATTAGAGCACCATTGGGTTCAGTTTCTAGTACTACAAACAAACAAAAATACTATGATATTATCGTAGCACAAGTTTAAATTTTCCAGTATCTGATTGCATGTTATTAATACCTGAAGCCCTTTCTTGGTGTAATTCTCAATTATGATTATATGTACTTAATGTTTTATTTCAAAAATTTTCTGTATAATCATAAATTTCCTGTGACATACTACACGCTCAAGAGAGGATATAGATTTTGAAAACGTATAGAGTAGAATACTTGTTCTGCCACTCTAATTTTGTGACACTCAGTTGTCAAGTACTAAAAATATGAAGAAGAAAATCTCAAAAGACTTCTTGGATATCACATTAAGGAATGTAATTACTGAATGTTAACTTCACACACACCCTCAGTAGCCCTTATTGAAATTTAATGGTTGTAACATAAAATATCCCACTGTGTGGTTTTTTTCTTTGGATGTTAATTTCAAATCTGCTGCTGAGAAGAGCACTATAGCCATATGATGAATATATATAGTCTAAGTCTTACCTAATAGTGTCTTCAAAGTAAATTGTTTCTTGAGGCTGTATCACCTTTTACCAGTTAGTTTTGTCTTGCTGAAACCAACTCCTGCCATCCCTTGCATTCAGGTGGAAGTGGTTTATTTGGTTTATGGTTTCAAAGGCTTCAGTTCATCTTCCATCTTCTGACCCCAAAGCAGGAACATCCTAATGGAAGGATGTGAAAGGGCAGAGTGTTTCAACTGACAGTGGCAAAGAAGGGACCACAGTGCAAGAAGGCCAGCACATGTGCTCCCGAAAGGAAGGTCCCCCATAACCCACCTCCAACTGGGCCCAAGTTTCTAACAACATATTCAGCTATGAACATCAATAAATTAATCCACTTATACATACTGCAGCAGATTAAATTATCTCTCCATGAGTTTCTTAATATAGCCAAGTTGACAATATCAACATTCTTTCATTTCCTCTAAATAAAGAACAAGACAAGGTGTCTTGGTTTCTTTTCTATCATTGCTGATACAAAACACCTGACACCCAAAATGAAGGAAGGAGAGGTTTATTTAGCTCACAGTTTGTGGAGGTTGCAGTCGATACTTGGCTGGCTCCAAGACAGAGTGACATATGGCAGAGGGCAACATTTATGGTGGCGGAGGGCAACATTTATGGCGGCAGAAGACAGCAAAAGCAACAAGAGCAGAAAGGGAGGAGCAGTAGAGAGCAAGTCTCTTTCCTTCCCTTATATTGTATGCAAGCTACCCTCCCCAGGGCAGGTGTAGCTCTCATACCCATAATTGCAGTATTAGACCATGGATCAATCAAAAATTCTAGAAACCCATCCCATGACTGCATGAGGCTTTGCGGGGACAACTAGACATAAACCATAACAAAAGGGTGTCCACACTCACCACTCCTATTCAATAGATTACTAAAACTTAGTCCAAAATATCAGGCAAAAGGATAAATAAAAAGGATATATATAGGAAAAAAATAAAGGAAATTAACCGTATTCATGATGATGTGATCATTTACAAAGAAAATATTAAAAAAAAAAACTATACCAGAAGACTCTAAGAAAAAGTAAAAAAAATTACCAAAGTATTAGGATAGAAAACTCATACACACAAAAAAAATTTTTTTGAATACCAACAATGAACCTACTGGAAACAAATCAGGAAAATGATCCCATTCATGGTACCTTCAAAAAGGTAAATACTTTGCTGTTTACCTAACCAAGGACATGAAAGACTTCTATAAGGAAACGTATAGTCCTCTGAAAAAAGGTATTGAAAAGGACATCATAAATCAATAAGGCAGGGGCTGGGGATTTAGCTCAGCGGCAAAGCGCCTGCCTGGCAAGCGCAAGGTCGTGAGTTCAGTTCCTGGTACCAGAGAAAAACCAAAACCAAATAAATAAATAAATAAATAAATAAATAAATAAATAAATAAATAAATAAGGCATTCTTTATTCCTGGATAGGTAGAACCAACATTGCCAGAATGGACACATTATTAAAAATAGTATGTATATTTACTTCAATTCCAATCAAAATACCAGCTTCATTCTTCACAGAATTAGAAAAAATCCTACAATTTGCATGAAACCAGAAGAGAATCAGAGTACCTTCAAACAATTTTGACAAATAAGAACAAAGCAGGAGACATCATAATCCTGGATGTTAAGTTATATCACAAAGCTAGAGTGATAAAATCAGCATTGTACTGGCACAAAAATAGACAGGGGGATCAATGGAACCAAACTGAAGATGCAGAAACAACCCAGGCACATTCAGCCATATGATCCTTGACAAAGAGGCCAGAAACATGCTGAAGAACAGATAGCCTCTTTGAAAAATGGTACTGGGAAAACTAGTTATCCACATGCTGAAGAATTAATCTAAACCTGAATCTCTTACTCTGTATTCAAATCAAGTAAAAATGGAACAAAGACTTAGATATTGAATTGATGGGAGAGATTAAATTTGGTGCATGATAAAATAGGTAAAATACTTGAAGATATAGGCATAAGAAAAACTTTCTGAACACTTGCACAGAAAGTTACACCATTTAATAAAAATCATCATACAAAATTGAAAATATTCCACACAGTGAAGGAAACAAGAAATAGAGTGAATAGATACCTTACATATTAGAAAACAATTTTTCTTAGCTACTCTTTGGACAGAGGACTAATATCTATAATATATAAAGAACTAAAAGAAATTACACCCACAAAATAAAGGGCCCAGTTGTTTCTAATGGTTATTTTGTTTTTATTTGATTTTAATTCTCTTTAATGGTTTGATCAGTTTTGCATTCTTATATCTGGTAATCTGAGCAACTTTGTTGAAGATAACAGTATGTAATATAACAACCACTGTTAATTCCTATCATTTTGTTCTGAAACCCTACATCATTTTTATTGTTTTTGCTTTGTTTTGTTTTTGTCTATGTTGTTGATATTTTGCTATTGTTCTTTTTTATTATTCTTTTTAAAATAAAATAATGGGGAATTGAAATGAATCAACATTTCTCAAAATTAAAGGGAAAAATGGCCCATAAGTTCATAGAAAATGTTCAGCATCTTTGGCTATTAGAGATACATAAACCAAAATAATTCCGAGAGTCCATCTTACTTTATAATATAGGAGTATAGTCAAGAAGACAAAAATCAACAAATTTTAGTGAGGTTTTGGGGAAAAAGAATTCTAAACTGTTGGTGGGAATGCAGTACAATCACTATAGAAATCAGTATACAGATTACTCAAAAAACTAGGAATAAAAATTCAATTTGACCCTAATATACCTCTTCTGGGAATTGCCCCAAGAGTTAAAGACCTCATGTTACAGTGATACATGCTTACACATGTTTACACCAACATAACTCATAATAGCTAAATCTTGCAATCATTCCATATGTACCTCAATAATGAATAGATAAAGAAATATAAAGTATGATACACCACGGAATTCTACTGAACCATAAAGAAGGATGAGTTTGAGTCTTTTGTAGGAAAATGGATGCACCTTGTGAGTATGAAGCTAAGTGAAATAAATCAGACACAGAAGTTTAAACATTGTATAGTTTCTCTTATAAGAGAAACCCAAAATATGAATGATTTGCTGAGTAAAATAAAAGACAGATGATAGGGAGATGGAGTTTGTGGAAATGGGAAAGGGATTCACTGATGGGGGTATGTGAAAGTTAGGAAGAGAAAGGGGATATAAAACTAAGATGCTATCTGACTACATGCTAATGCTACAAGATGAATGTAATTATTATATATAACAAATATACTAATAAAAATGAAAAATGATTAACTGGCACACCTGTTTGGCTTTTATGAAATAAATATCCTTTTCTATTCCACATGTACTTTCCATTATTTGATATTCAAATAGATATTAACATAATTCACATACAATGCTCTTTGTGAAATTTGTGGGTCAAACCCAAAGAGGAATTTTTTTAAGAGAGTGGACAAAATTGTTTTGTACTATATTCTCCCTTTCACCTGTGTCACAAATTTCCCAAAATAGGAAATTCTCACTGATGTTTTCTAAATAGTTTCTGTTCTCTGGTATGTAATTTGTGTGAAAGTTACAAAATTAATTTAAATTCATCCTTCTTACTGGTTATGTAACTTCCTTATGGATTGCACATTTCTAGAAACTTTTCTTTGTGTGAATGGAATTAGTTCATGCATTAATTCTCCATTCCATGCCAATGAAAAGATGAAAGTATGGTCTTTATAGATCCATCAATGTACTCATTTCTTTAATAACCTGACATACATATTCAAAAATTCAACACAATTTTGTTTATTTATGGTATTATCATTCTTGACATTTTTTGTGATTGGGAATCAAACTCCAATCTCAAGTCATGCAAGCTGTGTGTCATTTCATGCACTAAAGGTCTTCTATCATCAGAGAATTTCACTAAGTAGCCCCATGCTGATTTTATAGTCAAAGTAACTAAAGTTCAGAAAGGCTAAGAGAAATCACTCGTTATGTAATAATGAAGTGGCAGTCTGGATCTGTTTTCCATCCATAGCTTCGTTTCTTTTAAGAGCAAGACTGCTGTCCATTTGACCTTTTCACAGATGCCCTCACTCTCTCAAGCTCATTTTTCTTTAAAATCCAAAGTTAAAGTCCGTTTCATGTATTTTCTAAAATTCATCTCACTTTGTTTAAAAAATCCATTTTAACTGATATTCATTATAATGTTCTACCCTTTTCTTGACTTAACATAAATCCTTTCAGTTTTAGTTCAAACCTCAGTTAGACAGGACCGTGACCTTGCTGTGGAATCCTCCCTGTGGATCACATTCTCATTGATCAAAAACTGACCAAATAAATGTTTCTTGTTCGCATTTGCTCCCCTTAGGACTCTGATTTCTTCATGGAGCTGTTTCAATCCTGTGGAGACGTTGGGGTGCATGGGAAATTGTCCTGGCACTGCAGCTTTGAAGGCAGGGACACAGATAAACCCAAGGTGATGGTTGGTCACTGGAAGGAAAAATTTTAAGCCTCATATAGAAAAAATGTGCAGACTTGAGATAATTACCCTTCTATTCAGCAAATATACCTGGAAATAGTGACATATATCAGGCTGTATATAAGGAAAGGAGCAAACCTGTGTTCTTTCCACAGCTCTCATCTACTTTTCATTTTAAACAAAAGAGAAGAACGCATTTGGATTTGGAAAAGGCAAGGATTTTTTCACTATGTTTTTGTTCCTATTATAACTCTTGATTACTTTGTTTCTAGGAGGAGGAAGTAACATTGCTTTATTTTGGCTTTGCCAATTCTTTCTGCTTATTTGCCCTGAATAGAGTAAATTCTAGTTAGTGTGTTAAGAAACGATTGCAATTTCAGGGCTCCAGCTCTACTATTCTGATGACTTTGGGTTGAGCCCAAGTTAAGCTGAAGTTAAAGTGTGAAGAAGGTAAAAATCACAGAGGTTAAAGAATTATGAAGAAGATAAGGATTGTTGCAGTGCCCTCCTTCAATTCTTCCTTGTCCCTGTAGCCTCCTCTTCTCTGGAGAGCAGTTTCCTCTGTGCACTTCGGCACTTTGCCAAAGAATTGTGCTCCCTGTTGCAAAGTTAGAGAGTCCCTTCTTAAGGGTCTATTTATTGATTCTGTGTAACCAGCTGTGTGCTAAGGATGAAACACAGAGAAAAATCCACTTGCCCTCTAAAATTTCTGCTCTGGCACAATTGTGTTTAAGGAGGGATACTAGGAAGTGTTAGGGTGGGAAAAGTGCTTACGGATGCCAAAGCAGGAGGATTATCTCTAACTGTTGAGCATATTTTATTGGAGCCTTGAGGAATTGCTTTCTAAAAATGGTGGAAAGTGGAGAACAAGGGAAGTCAAGATAGGAACTGAGCCACTGATGACGTACAAACATATACAAGTTGTGGATAATGAATCATATGGTCTGGAATAAATGATGGGAAAACATAACTGAGTACAGATTTCTATGGCTAAATGGATACCGACAGCAATTCCATGATATTTTCTTTTAACATAAAACACTTAAAAGTAAGCTTTTACTAAGCTGTGCATGCAATTCATGTGTAGAAAAGCTGAAAACTTTTTGAGTTAAATGCTAAATATCAATTGTCTCACTGAAAAAAAATACAACATTTTCAATATATATTGCTTTCTTTTAGGGATGTTTAGAACGCCTTAACTAGAGGCTTCCTCTTTTTCAAAGTGAGAAGTCCCATTTGGCATGTTTGTAAGACCGTAATGAAGATAAGAACCAAATGATAATTAGTCATACTACGGAAGGACTTGAATGCTAAGTAGAAATTGTTAGCCAACCCTTAAGGAGGTGTCTTAGGCTTACTCTATTCATTTATGTTTAAATCATTATTATATTGTATAATAAAGAACATGAGACACAATAGAGAACTTGAGAATATGAAAAGTATATAAGAATATGAAAGTCATCCACATTCCATTACATAGAGTCAGTAATTATATATTTCAAATATTTTCCTACAGTTAAACATGCACAAATACTTCTCTCTCCCATTACATTACATACATGCTGGCATTCATAGGTTTGGGATCATACTGCATGTATTTTATAAATTTTTTTATTTAACTGACTCATAACTTATTCTATTAACTATCCTATAAATTCAGAACTCCCTGAAGTTAGTCCCCCATATTCACGGATTCTGTATCTACAGTTTCAAATAACTGTATATAGAAAATATAATATTCCAAATAAAAGTTGCATGCATACTCAAAATGCCCAGATTTATTTTATCATTTGTACTTAAATATTATAGTAAATTGATTAATAGCATTTACATAGTACTAGGTATTGCAAGTAATCTATGGATGATTTAATTTACACAGATTATACATAGCTTATTATGCACATGCTGCAGCACTTTATGTAAGGAACTTGAAAAGCCTTGAATTTTTGTGTCCATGAGTCCTGGAACCGATGATACCAAGGGATGACTATGTAGATTTTATAGGAGTGTCCTAGTTACTTTTCTTGCTGCTGAGCCAAAATACTTGACACCCAAAGTTAAAGGAGGAAAGGTTTATTACAGTTCATAGTTTATAGAGGCTTTGGTTCATAGTTAGACAAAGTGACGTGGCAGAGTGGCCTCACAGAGGAAAAAGAATTCAGGCCAGGCAGCAAGGCAGCAAAGTGGAGAGGAAGCACCAAGGGATATCTGCAGAAGCACTCTTTCTGTCCCTTATATTACATCCAGGCTACATGCTCTTAGGGCAGATAGTACTCACACCCCGGTGTGGTCTCCCTATTATCCATACCCAGAACTATGCCAAACCCATCAGTGGATTAATTTAATACCCCCTTGATCCCAGCATCATACAGTTAATCTTAGCATCATATACTCTAGATCTAGCCAACTCTGAAAAGCCCCACCTATGACTGCATGAGGTTCTGAGGGGACATCTAGACACAAGCCATAGCAAGTACTTATCCTTTGGTGTCTGAGTGACACATCTTTCCATTGTTCTACAATGTATTTCTAAGGAAGTATAATGATAAACCTCTAACTTCATGGTTTTCTGGCACCTGAATTGCCAAAATGTTGTTTTCATTTGCCAACCTTTCTGTTAAATGAAATTCTTTTGGCATTCCATACCTGGAATTATGTTACTGTAAACATCTATGAATCTGCTTCCCAATACAGTACCTTTTTTTATCTCATAGATTTACTGGTAGATCAAAGAGGTAGCCTTACCCAAAATACCAGGTTCTGAGGCCAGCTGGCACACAGTGTACCTAACAACAATAATCCCTTGCATTCATGCCTCCCATGAACCATCCTGCCAAACCTTCTCTTTATTTATTTATTTATTTTTTTTTTGTCTTTTTGAGACAGGGTCTCAATATGCGGTTCAGGCTGGACTTGAGCTCACTTTGTAGCCCAGGTTGGTATTAAACTTGCAAAGATCCACCTGCTTCAGCCTCCTGAGTTCTAGGATTACAGGCAAGTGCCACCATGCCTGGCTCAAACCTTCTCTTTAAAACCAACTCTGTAGGCATTACTGCCAAGCCAAATATTTTCTGAATATTTTAGTCTAACAGTAGAAGTAGATACTGTGATACTGATTATGGTGAGATACTTCTTTTATTTTTTTGGTGCTGGGGATCATACTCAGGACCTTGTGCTTGCCAGGCTGGCACTGGTGCCAGTGAGCTATCTCCCTAGCCCTGAGATAATGATTAAGAAAGGAAGAGATCTTAGCCAATCTTATCTCAAAATCACATAATGTTTGAAGATTAATGGCACAGGTGATAAATAAATCATTTCTTTATTGAGGAAAGAAACATCAGGTAAAATATCAAAGAACTTTCTAAACATCTGAATGGTGAATTTCAATAAATTTTGGCATAGCAAATGTGGGTTGTCAATTTCTCAATCATTTCCAGTTCTTGAAATGTGCTAACATATTTGAAACAATAAATAATCCTACTGTTCAACATTGTTTTGGTCCTCATCTTCCTTGAAATGTTGGCTTAGTGTCCATAGCATATATTCCTGAGTCTTCTGTTTTTCTTTTAACAGTGGGGTTTAAAACCAAAGCCTTCAAACTGAGCTACATACTCTGCTTCTTCAAATTTTGAAACATGGTCTTGCTAACTGGCAAAGTTATCCAGACTGGGTTTAAATTTTTAATCATCCTACCTCAGCATTCAAAAGTGCTGAGACTGCATTGTGATAACAGCTGGGAACCACCCCACCCATCTCCCATGAGCTTTTGCAACAGAGCTAAATTTTATATACAAACCTTTTGAGGATTATTGTCATCTTAACTTTTCTCTTTTCTAACCATTCATCGCACCCTGCCATGAACTGTGTGCTGTCTTTCTGGAATTGGATTAGGGTCCTGTGTAAAGCACTTTGACATTGATGTACTATGGGATGATATCCTTAGTTTCTGCCTTCATCCCTGTGTGCTGCTAGTGATGAAATGTGTCTCTATCTGTTCAGTTTCCAAAACCATATTAGAACTCTGTGGCTGCTTGGGAAGCAAAGTTGGAGATTTCTATGTGTTTCTAATTATTGGATCGGGAAGTTGAGAGAGGTTAAGCCCGCTATTCTTGGTTAATAAAATGGCATCAAAAGCTGTAAGTAACTACTACAAAGTAACAATAAGCAATGTATTAATTATTGTAACTTTCCTATTAACCTGTTTTAAAGTTGTTTTATTATTTTTATCTTTTTATCTTAAAAATAAAAAGTAATAATCCAAATGAAAGAATTCTGAGGAAAGGGATGAATAATCAGTGCTATACTTAAAGATATGAAAAACTTGGCTTCAATACATGAAAACCTAAATTTAATAAAATCATTAAGCAAGCCACTATAAAGTTTTAAATCAGAGGTAACAGAGTCCTGAAATAGGGTAATGTTTGTAACAAAAGAAAAACTGATATTATCTGATACTTGATTCAAAGCCATGCAAAGAAATAACTTAGAAGAAATATTTTTACTCTTACATGCAAAGAAAAAGATGGTGGACACTTAATTAATCATGCAGAAATTTATTTTTGAAAAAAATTGAAAATATTATAATCTATATGAAGAAAAATGTGACTTCCAAAGCACATCATATGTAATCATGTAATCTACCTGGCATATAGATGATAGTAGATAAACTATAGTGTTTTTTCACATAATTTTTGGAAATTTTTATACTCAAAAGGCTATATTTGGCTGTTTTTATGTTTATTTACCCACTGGGTTAAAACAAATCTTTCTGTGGTCTTAATTATACTAAGCTAAATAAATTGTGTTACTATCTTGCTTTGTTACCCTGTCGCTGGATGGAAATAGATGATGCACATCCCTATCTCTGGGACCACGGACATTATATCTGGTTTTCAGAATGGCACATCTTTCTCACATACGTTTCAAGCTGATATGTCTCACTAAGATCACTCAATGTGAGCTACAGAATTTGTATCATGGTATCATTGAGGCTTCCTAACTCTTGCCATGGCTGAAACAACGTGACATGAAATATAACACTATAACATGTCAGGTGGAAAATTTAAACATTAGTTTTTCCCAAGGAAGAATAGGATCTTTAGATTTTAAACCACACTATTTCAACAGGGGGGAAAAGTTATGATATGGTATTGATTCTTCTAGGAAGCTGAGTTAGCAAAAATCCTATTCTACTTACAGATTGCTCATTTTTCCTTTTTGGACACAAGAACAATACTAAACAAGCTGTTTTGTGGCTAACTAACATCATTTAAAATCACAGACAAAATTTCTCAAGAAAACGCTCTAGTATGTACCAAACCAAAATAAGCCTGTTGTTTATAAATGTCTTATTAATTGCGACTTTTCACATTTTCCAGATAAAGCTAAAATATTCAAGAGGATATAATTCTTTATAATTTATGTATTATTTCTTCCTATTTCAACTAAAGGAAAGTAGAGCTATGGTTACAGAAGAATATTAACAAAACAAATAAGAACTAATTATACAAGAAAATAAAGTTGTTGATGGTACCTCTGTTTCCATGAGTAATCCATCTCAAGTAATTAGCACAATCTAAAGAGAAAGAGTCCATCAGAAGTTATTATCTTTTCCCAGTATCTTTATTTTTTCTATTTTGCTTTATGTTATTATTTTTTGCTTTCATCTTATTCTTCAATTATCTTGCCTGTTAAACCTTCTGCTTGTCTCACTGTGAACAATCACCTTTGATTTCATTGAATGAAAATATTTTTAAATGTACACTTGACCTTTCTAAGAGGTGACTCTAAGACAAATCTCTCATCAACCTGTCTTTATATTAATGGTCTTTCCTTGATCACGAGTCATTGGAGGTGAATCAAGTAGCAAATAATTATAAAATGATGATCTAATGATGATTATACTAATAGTTAATATAAGTACTTTTTATGAACTGAAATAGTGTTAAATATTTTCTAGAGTTCAAGGTGTAAAAAAGCACAGTTCTGTGATAAGAACATTTAATGTTCTCATTTTCTCCTTGGCAAACGAGAAGATATCCAGGAGACCAAGAGAGGTAGGAGGGGGAGAGAAAGGGAAATAAAAAGTTTTAAGATGTGTATTGTATATGAACCAAATGCCTACAATGAATATAAACACATGTTATAACTATGGGGATACAGGTCAGTGGCACAGGGCCTATCTGGCAAGTACAAGGTCGTGAGTTCGATTCCCAGAACTGAAAAAGTCCAATAAATATGAAATAATAATAATAATCATAATGAAAATAGGTAAAAGGCATTTGAGATTGATGGAGGGAGGTAGATGGGAGGGGAAGGAGATTAAAAAAAACCAAGTCGTGTCACATGTGTGTACCTACTTCCAAAGATGAATGTATACTTTGTGTACTACAGACATAAACTAATGAAATTCAATTAAAAAAATAATGTTCTCAGTCAGGGCTTTGGTGGATTCCTGTAATCCTAATACTCAGGAGGATAAGGCAGGAGGATCACAATGAGTTCCAGTTCCAGGCCAGCCTGAACTACGTAAGGAGACCCTGTGTCAAAAGAAAAAAATAATATTTTCATTTTCTCATGAAGGGATTGAAATTGATATATATTCATTTTTTTTCTCTTGAACTGTGGTTTGTTAGTAGCAGAGAGAAAATGCAAACCTCAACTATTCTAAATCAAACCCCTCCGTGTTTCGACTTCACATGCCGCGTCACTTTGAAGGATATCTCTGTGATAATACAGAGCTAAGCATATTAGTCAAATTCTGAATAGTGGGAGCACATCAAGGGGTTTCTAAGGATAGGCACAACTGTTTACTAGTTTTTCTGTTTTTACAAAAGCATATCTGTGGAAAACTTTAAATTCATTCTTGTTCCATGGGTTATTGAGTGTTTTAATTGCTAGTTGCTTGGATTTCTTAGGTGGAGGCTGATAGGATAAAATTGTCATTAATTGGCGTAGATGAATTCAACTGAAGAATAATGAGAAATGCTATAATAGCCTCATAACTGAATGGATAGTTGGATAGTTGTGGGTTTTAAACACAATCTACACTGTGCTCTTTATATGACTGACAAATTCAATGTGCCTCAGTTTCTTCATCCTACACTAATATTTGTGTTACTGTCCTCATAGACATGTAAGACGTAAAAATAGATAGTGTGCATAATATGCTGCATGGCAAAGCATTAGTGCAAGATGAATTCTGCAATTTGTACACCTTGTTTTCTTTATCTGTGGATGCTGATCTTGTCTGTCACTCTGTAGAAATTTATACACTCTAAGTTCATTGACAAAGAAAGAATCGCATGAGAAATTGCTGATAATTTATTCTAGATTTAGAATCTTCTCCTTTGTAAATTTAAGAAGAGTGTAGATTTATCCAAGGTAGCCAAGATTAATATTATAGCTATTGGCATATAAGTCCTTGCAAACTGAGTACACGTAAAGAGATTTGAATACTTAGTTCTGCTATTAAGACTGAAAATGAAGGTATACATATAATATTCAGTTTGAGATGGTGGAATTTTACACCCTGAAGAATAATTATGGCCACATATTCTGGGTTCTGCTTATTCTTTTGAATTTCCCACTCTAATTCACAAAAACTATAAAATCTCAGCACATTCCCTACTCCTTTCCATCAACCTAGAAATAGAGCTTTGTACTTGTAAATGGAAATCATATTGAAATCATGATACTTTTAATCCCTGGGACCAAATACCCAACATACACAATTTAAAGAAGTAATGGTTTATTTTTCCTCATTATATCAAAAGTTTGAATCCACAATTGGTTGGCTCCAAAGCAAACAGGCTAGCAGCAGAAAGGCATGTGGAGAACAGCTGCTGAATCCATGACACCCAGGAAGCAGAGACAGCAGGAAGAGCTAGAAAGAGAGATATACCATGAAAACGTATGCCTGCGTGACCCACCACTTCTTGGGCCCCATGTCCTGACAATGCATTCATCTTTGAGCTGACCAGTGGATTAATCCACCGATGAATATCCCCCCACCATGATCCAGCCACTTTCCTAAAACCCCACTTCTGAACAGGTGAGACTTTAAGGAACATTTTATATCTGCACACTACATATATTTACTGAGCACTTTATTATGTGCCAGGCATTCTGCTACTTCTTAATATAATTATTTCATTAATCCTTGTAAGACTCTCATGATGAAGACATTATTACTCTTTCTAGTCTGCTGAGGAGAAGTGAAGTCAGAAATACAGCATGCAGTTTTCCCAAGGTTACAGAGTTAGTTTTGGGTTCTCCGGAGAGAAGATGGATGTGCTTTGCCCAGTCGATACACAAAGTAGGCTTATTCCAGAATATTAATGAAGTCAATTAATCTTTTTATTATAATCTCTCCAATTCTCTGGATATATTTGTCAAATGTGGAACATTAATAAATAATTAAAATGCAATATACTGAATAATTAAACCCACAAAGGCCTGATCTATCTTTAATGGTTCTAATGATAATTTTTAAAAGGAAAGTTTTGATAACATATGTTTTGGGCAGCCTATGAAGAGATGAACAAGCTGTTCCTTCTTATTGTTTATTCTTCGAGCTTGCTGGGAAGGAACCAAAATGCCAAGGACGGTGATTCTGTCAATGTGATTGCTGAGTGCATGTGTTTGGTAGTACATTACATTTCACTGTTAAGTTTTACTTTTGGTCTCTGTTCAAAATTCCTCCTCTCTGTTTTGTTTCTTCTTTTGAATTTTTTTAATTTTAAAGTTTTCATTTTTTAAATTATATATATACATATATGTACGTGTATATATTTGTGTGTATATATATAGAGAGAGAGAGAGAAAAAGAGAGAGAGAGAGAGTTCATTATGTTTACACTTTCAAAGTTGTTCATCATCAGATTCCAAAGAATATATGAGAACTAGGATGCAGAGCATTCATCTTTCCTAAATTTCATAGCAAGAAACCAGTATGAAAGAAAAACAGTAAAACTAAATGTACTATCAAGCCATAACAAGGTATGGAAGAAGTTTAAAGAAGCCAGTCAGAAGGACACATATATTAGAAGTCCATCTATATTCTGTAGAAGACAAAGCTATGAAGAGAGTAAAATAAGATTTGGT
Source organism: Chinchilla lanigera (assembly GCF_000276665.1). Lineage (NCBI taxonomy): Eukaryota > Metazoa > Chordata > Mammalia > Rodentia > Chinchillidae > Chinchilla > Chinchilla lanigera. The sequence continues at coordinate 20,980,520 of NW_004955433.1, read as the reverse complement.
CTGTGGAGGACAGATGCATAAGAGGAATTTAGTAGAATTCTTAGGGCAGTGAAAATATCCTGTATGATATTATAAACATGTGCAATTATACATTCATCAAACATCACAGAATATAAAACACAGAGAATTAACTATCATATTGTCTATGTATTTCAGTGAATAATGATGTATCAATGTTTGATTATCTACTGTTAATAAATAATAGGAATCTAGATAGTGGAGGAGGTTGTGTGTGTGTGTGTGTGTGTGTGTGTCTGCATGTGTGTGTGTATATGGGCCTATGTGAGAATTCTATGCACTTTCCACTCTACTTTTTATGAACCTATAAATACTCCTTAAAATCTATTCCATACGATAGGGGTAGGGGAATAAAACTGTTGTTCCTCTACAGTTGTATTTATCCTATATCATACAATAGTCCTTTCTATAATGACATAGGAATATGGTAAAAAGAATTCCATGGAAATATTTCTAGAAATATGAAAACTGCTAAAAACAAGAAGACTCCAAGTGCATATTGGTTTTCTTGCTTATATTTCTCACTTCCTCATCTCTCTCCTTTCCTTTGCACATATATCTTTCTTGTGTTGCAGAACTCAGTTCAAGTGTAAGCAACAGGTCGAGACTTTTTCCTATCCCTTCTATAGGAGTCACACTCTCAGGGTCTAGCACAGTAACATGCACTCATTCTTCATACAATGTTTAGTATTATATGTGTTTTCATCTTTATGCAAGTAAATGTGTTTATTTTTTTTTAGCTGTTTAGCTCCCCCTACCCCATTACTGGTTTCCTTTGAAGAGAATTACAAGTTTGAGGTGGCTGGGGTAAATTAATGACTTAATAAGACACTGTCTCAAATTTTAAAAATAAATAAATAAAAGGATCAGAGATGTATTTCAGTGCACGAGTCCTAGATTCAACCCCCAGTACTGAAAAAAATAAAATAAAATAAAATGAAAAAGAAAGGAAAGGAAATCTGACCACCACAACATCTGAATCCTTACCAATTTTCTAATGCAGTCCTACACACCGGTAATGCATAGTTGAGGTCATTTGTCAAGCCAAAATGTTATCTATTGTCCCATTAAAACATTTACATTCCATAAGACAAACCTGACATTAGGCACCAGCAAGATGAAGGCACTACTAATGAGGCCTTTAGATTCACAGTGATGACCTTGACAGTGAGACACAATGTTACCAGGTTTGGGCTCATGTCAGCACTGAAAAGTGAACAAAAATTTTGCAGCTACAAGAGCAAAAGTCTCAACATGACCAAAGGGTCAGTGATTGCATAAGCCACATCTTTCCTGTGAATGTTGAGCAGTTTGGAATATGCAAATGATGGATGATAAGTAACGTGACTATACCTATACACCTCTTTTCTCCCAGGAAAGTCCCGTGAGTGCCTATTTTTCTTAATAGTTATTAGTGGAGATGTTCCTTTTCATGTTATAAAGCATCTGATAGGTTTAGTCACAAGGCTGAGAAGGTAGGTTGAGTCTGGATTAGGAAGACTATGCAACATTTTCATCCAAAGTTTGGGCTTTAGCCCATGAGGACCCTGATAATTAAACTGGACAGGATAATGACCAGGCAGGATATTCATATTTCATCTTTTCATGTTGTACTTCAAATGGAAACTCACTTAATTATAATATAAACAGTGAAACATGTAAGAAATTAGATCCTCAAGTGGAAAGATCAGGAGCCTATAGAAAAATAAAATAATCGAGAATACAATGTTCACTAAAGCAGTGCAAAGGTAGCATAACTGGGATGATGCATACAGAGATGTTTATGGGAAAAGCTTAATTGAGTAGGAGCAGAGGTGATGACTGTGCCCTATAGTATGAGTTTTTTTAATATATTAAAAATACAAGAATTCAGAAAGAAATGAGGTCCATAAGGGTGAACGCTGATGTTATCAAAGCTAAGACTGCAGCTCCTTGGTGCAGGTCGGGGGGCAGAGACACATGGGAGAGAATTGATAGACAGAGATAGATACTTCGGAGTAAGGCAATGTCCTGAGAATTTCCACCAGCATTAAGTATCACGCTCACTGGGGAGAACAGGCATGTGTGGGATGTGGTACTTTAATATTAATAAAGACTCTAGGTTTAGTAAGAAAATATTTGACTGGAGCAGGCACTGATATTAATTTTACACAGGCAAAAGCACAGAGACTTCATAAAGACCCATGGACATTGTACCATTTGTTCCTTTATTCAAGAAAAATTTATCTAGTGTACCTGTGTTTTAGATACTGCAATCATCATTGGATAATTATATTTTACTTTCAAATGTGCAAGTATCTACTCAGAGAGAAGTGATTAATCAGAATCACAAGCTAGTTCTTGCCAGGGTTGGGTAAAGCTGGCTCAAATTAATCCTCAATCCCAATCTTCTTTCTACTGAATCACTTTGTTTTCAAGGTGTTATGCCTAGGAACAAATCTGATTATGAACTGATTAACTCCATTTGCATAGAAGTGAGTTATGAGGCCTGCTCTCAGACTATATGATTCAGCATTGAGAAGAATAGCAGCGTCAGGTTTTAAAAGTATGTTTTATTAGGCATGAGAAAAACAAACCAATGAAAGAAGAAACAAGTAGAGCAAGAGACCCAGACAGTATGGTGACAGACTCCAAGAAAGACCATAGAAATCTGTTGCCCCCGGCATTTTGAATGCGGCTCTTGCTGGGAGAATTAAGGAATGTGACCATATCAGCGCAGATGTGACCAGAAATGCAGGTTGGGTCTTGATATCAATATTTTCAATAGGGAGAAAGTTCATTGTGTGTTGCTCTTGGTGCAAGGAATTTCTAATTTACATAGCTTTTGTGGATGACGGAGGTTCTAGAAGAAGTTCAAGAGACTTGCCGTCTTCCTTCTCTCCCTGCCTTCCCCCACCCCTCCCCGCTTTCCTCCCTTGTTATCTTCTTCTCTTCCTTCATTCTGTTCCCCTCCACAAACACTAATTTGTGACTTATTACACCTACTGAGAATGTCATGAAAAACAAAAGGGAAATTATCCCCCAATGGTGGTTGTATTTTTACACAGAAATAAAAATATTATTTCAATGAGTATAAAATACAAAAATAAAAGTTTGGATCCCAAGTCAAAATGTTCTATCTAAGAAGTTTAAGGCAATATTCTCTCAAGGTTGATACTTAAACCAACTTTTAAAGAATGAGAATGAGAAGCCAGGTGCAGTGACACACACCTGTAATCTCATCATACCGGTAAGTGGGGCGGGAGGATCAAAAGTCCAAGTCCAGCCTAGGTGAGTTAGAGTTTTAGTGAGCCCCTGTCTCAAAACAAAAGAAAACAAAATGCAAAACAGAAGAAAACAAAACAAAACAGTATGTGTAGCAGTAAACATATGCAATACTTGTGAATCCTAATATAAGGCAACTTACAATTACATCGCTGCTGAAACCTTACATTGTGATACTTGTGTTTTTCACTCTTCTCATGAAATACATCACACATTAATATCAGCCCAGGATCAAATCAGAGAGGTAAAATCCACTATGAGTATTTAGAACGAATTGGATTTAATTAGGAATTGGTGACATTGTTGGGGGGTGAGCTGAAACCCAGAATCACACCATGTTGTCACCTGGGAACAAAGGGCGCTCCCGTGACACTTCGGCTCGTAGATCTAGGTTAGCATGCCCTCAGAGGCAACAGGAGCTCAAGTCATAGACCATGTGTACCTGCATCCAAGGGTGGAGTAGAGAAGCAGAGAGATATCAAGGGCAACACTCCTATGTTCTTTATTTCTTTTTATTCACATATCTTCCCTGTGCTTCCCATTAATTGGAAATCTATTTGACAAGGTCGTATAATTTAAACTTGCTGTAGAGAGGCACAAATACAATCTCACAACTAAAAAAAAGAAAAACAGAGCATAAAAAGATGGCAGGATGAATCTGTAAACAAAGAAGCCTTGAATGTTCAAATAATTTTATCTCAGATTGGTATCTCAGACCAGCTTCTGTCCGTTTCTAGACCCATTTCTGAGTCATTATCCTCCCACGACAATCTGTGGTCTCTGCCTTCTTGAGTTACTCTGGTGAGTTACTCTGAAAATGCAGTCCACACAGTATCAGAGGGGAAGGAAGAGTCGATCAACGGCATTATGAAAACGGGGATGAGCACGGCAACGGGGGGTGCTGTGTGTTTGTCTGTATTAATAGCAATACTTTGTCTGACACTCCTGATTTATCAAGGTGACTGTGGTATCGTCACACATTTCTCTGAACCCCTATTCTTAAACAATAAACTCAACCCCCATAACCAGTCTCTCATAGCAGTGAGAAAAGATATTTTAATCTCACTTAGGTGAAAGTGCTTAAACTGAAGACATAGTGCGATATTATGGAAAAGTCAAAACCATTTATCTCCTGGATATCTGTACTTACATCTTCACTCTGCTTTGTGGTATCCATGTAAAGGCTTAGACTTTCAGAGCCTTAGATTTCTCATCTTTCCCTCTTATCTCTCTGTACAGTCTGACCTCACGACTTGCTATGGCTGTGGAAAGTGGTAGGGGACAAATTGCGGCTGAGCATTAAGAGGCCTTGAAACTTCTCTTTTCATCTCTTGGAACACTGTCCCAGGGGCTATGAGAAGAACTTGGACGAGTCAGTCTACTGAAAAATGAGAGGCCACCAGGAGGAGAACAGGAGTGCCTCACAGACATTCAACACTGCCTCCAGACATGCAAATGAAAACATCCGGGATCCTTCTGGTAAATGCAGTGTAAGAGTGAATCCAAAAGACCCTTCATGATCATGCTAAGTAATAAATTGCTGGTTGTGCCTACAGTGGTGAGGTGATTTATTAAACAATAGTTAATTAAAACTACTTCCATATGTTTTCAAATCATATCACTTGTTAAAGAAGCACTAAAATATCATTATTATTCATCATTAATTACTCATGCTATTGTTGGTCTGACACCAGCATTAGCACATTTTAAAGTCTAAAACTTGAAGTTACGTCTTAAGAACAATATCCATTGCCTATGTATTAAATTGTAATTTCAATATTATCTTGAAAGCAGGATCCAATTGAAATTCATATTTCTTAGGCTCCTGCCCCTCCAATGTTTACCAGGTTGTTTCATTCATAGTAGAAGTCCTTACACATAATTCAATTTAAAGGAATATAGAAAATATATAGTTCTCCAAAGTTAAAATTAATTTCCTTTCAGTATTGGAAAACAATTCTGACTTTCTTTTGACTTAAAGACTATTAAAGGGATGTAGCCTCTTTGCTGACATTTAAGACAAACACTAGGATGGACAATTGAATGCTAGTTTTAAAAGAACATTTTGACTCCCCTTGACCCTGAGACCATGTCTTCTATTTCTATGGAAGGAGTCCCTTGAAAGTCATCTGCAGAACCAAAGTTAGAGCTCTCATATCTAAAGGGAACTGCTTGTCTCCATCTATGACTCAGATTATTTCTTTGCATATTAAATTACAAGAGACAGTTCCAGCTGGATCCATCAATATAGTTATTACCCAGCCACACAATTTTCCTCCAGGCAGAAAACTTAGCAAACAGGCTCCCAGCCCAGCTGTAACTTTGAAAGATCAGAACTGAAAAATAATCATGGCATTTTTTATATCAAACTTCTTGTTTAAATTTTGCAAATAATTGCAGAATTTCAATCTCTCATCATATAACAAGTCATGATTTCCATCAATAGATGGAAGGAGGGAGTAAGCAGTGCAACTGAGGAATTCACCTAAAGTCATAGTGTAATTCTGCCTCCTGTACATCTTATTCTCAAAGAATTGTCTTTGGTAACAATAATGAGAATGCCCCTTGAAGTTTAGGGGAGAAGGGGGCATTGCCATTCCTTAATGGCCTTCTATAGTGTCCAGTATAAATCTAAGAACACTGTTCTGAGTTTGTTAGATACATTGTCTCACTTGTCAATGAGATTAATTTGATTTTTCTCAAAGGAAAAAAAAATTAAGCTTTGACAGATTAGTTAACAAAGATTCACTTGAAATTATTTTTAGATCTTTGTGCCTAAGAAAACTAAATAAATCATAATTATATATATATATATATATATATATATATATATATATACCCAAAGTACTCTTATCTGAAAAATAGTTGCATATACAGTAAATTTTTCTACTTATGAACAAGTTCCATTCAGGGAGAACATTCATAAATCCTGATTCATTCATAAATCCAGCAAAGTGAGTCCTTATACACCTTTAACACAAATAAAATATGTAGAACATAACAAAACCACATACACACAAATACTGTAAACAGACTAGTTTTACTATTTACTTAAATAGTGGTACAGTACAACTGTATATAAGCTACTTTTACTTTTATGGTTACCTTAAATTGGTGGTACAGTCCAGTGCAGCAAGTAGCATGGAGGGGATTGCATGGAGTGCACTGACAAGCAGAGAGGTACTAGCTAGAGAAGGCAGGGCAGGTGGAACTGACAGATCATTAGCAGTAGGAGATGGGGGGGCAAGATGGAACATTGCCTATGCCTGATGTTGATGGTAGATTTTGATGGATGAAAATGTGTCTACTGTTCTGAAAAAGCCAGTGATATATGAGTAATAGCTCTTCTTTTTCTCATCCTATATAACTTGGTAACACTGGATGGCATTCTAAATGCATGGTACAAATTTGTGTGTCACTCTACACCAGGGTTGTATGGCTCAAAAACCAATAGTGCCCCTTCAAGCAAAGAAAATTCCCTTGCTGTCTCCTGTGTTGTAAATTTCTTTGGACCTTCAGTTATTACTTCATCTTGGCTCTCGGTATCTTTTCACTGGGTCTCTAATTCCTTCAGGTCCTCTTTACTAAGTTTCTCACATGGCACGACAAGGAGTTCAGTGAAGTCACCCTCCTTGGGATCCAGCCCCAGCTTCATGCTAAGGGTCTCTATGCTGTTGGAGAGCTCTCTGGAATCTTTGCTCATCTTCTCAAATCCGTGAACTCCAGGAAGAAACTGTGGGCTAAGCTTCCTCCAAATCCTACTCACGGTGACAGCAAAACCTCACCCCAAAAAAGTCTATGTTTATTTATGGCCTTGTGGATGTTCAATTCCTTTCAAAACTGTTCCTCCTGTGTCATTAATTGCCTTCACTCCGTGACAAAAAGTATGACATAAGTAATATTTTCTTGAACCACACAATAACACCTCGGTCAATAGATTGGGTGAATACTAAGGTGTTCATTGGCAGATATACTACTTTGATGTTAGTATGACAGTCATGCATGAATTGGGGGTGGCCTGTTGCACTGGCAGGTAGTAAATGAATATTTAGTAAGATATCTTTCTCCAGCAATATTTTTGTGTCTCTGGGATAAAGTAGTGGGAAAACCAGCCCTGGAAAGTGGCCTGTGTAACATAGGGTTTGGAGTTACTCTTTGACACAACAGGTAGTTAGCCCTTGACTACGTTTTGTAGGGCTCTTGGGTTCTCTGGCATTAAAAGGTGGACCTTGTTCACCCCATTTTTTTTCTTCAAGCCTTTAAACAGGCCTTTAGCTTTTTCTTGAATAAACATTAACGAGTGGGATTGGTCACTGATGATGCTGATTCCTTATCCACATACACTGAGCAGTGTCTCCATCTCCTCTATCACTCTTGCATGATGAGGGGATATTATTGCTGCTTTCATTGGCACAGCAAACCTCATGTGTTGCATGATCTTGCCCTTGCTCTTGAATTGTGTGCCAGTGATTGAATGTTTCACATTATAGAAATGAGCAACATATACTATCTTTTTGACTCAGTCCAATAAATTTTTTTCACTTTGTTTCAATGGTTATTGCTTTGCACTTCCTAGGAGTCCCCTCCACATCACCACTAATTTTTCTTTTGCTTCTGGACATTGTAGGCTTTGATGAATCGCCATAGTACTGTACAATATTGCACTGCACAGTAAGCACACAGCAGCACAACTGTGCAATGCCTGTAAACACATGAGCTACTCCTGCAGCTTGTTCACATCTGCAAATGTCTGTAATGTGAGGTCTGTCTGTGTCTGTGAAAGTTCACAACTTGAATATTTTAAATCATATATATATATAACAAATATATATATATTTTCAACGTGGTCCATGTCAAAAATGAACTTATTTACTTATGTAGTTATATAACTAAATATTTCATAGTAGATCTTTAAATTTAGATATAGCATTAACATATTAAAGAAAGTGGGAATCTCTTTAAAATTGAAGTAATTATCTCCTAGTAGTTCTAAAATTCAGTCATCCTTATACCTTATACCTTATACCAAGAAACCTTAGCACAAGAAAGTCTTTTATTTGCTCCAAATTCAATTACAACTCCTGACTTGACTATCACTGGTTTAGTACAAGTCATTTGGCTATGTGTAAAATAATCGCTGTTATCAAGAGGAGGGATTACACTGAGAAATTCAGATGGGATTGTATGTCCTATGACATAATTCTAGTAAGTTCTATAATTAGCTAATATATAATTGTTTCTATATTAACTTTCTGTTTTCAGTAGTTATATTCTAACTATGTAAGGTGTTCATATTAGAGAAGTTAGATAAATGCTTTGTTGGAAATATAAGTGGGGGTAATCTGTTGCCTTGGCAAGTAAGAGTTTTAAAAAACTCTTCTGCAAGCCTAAAATCATTTAAAAATATATACTTATATGTTCAGAAAATGTACATTGAACCTATAAGATTACACAGAATTAAAGACTGGTGTTAGATATGGTGGCACATACTTATAATCTCAGATACTCTGGAGGCTAAGCTGGGAGGATTTCAAGGTTGAGCCCAGCACGAGCAATTTAGCAACTTAGTGAGTTCCTGCTTCAAAATAAAAATTAAAAGGACTGGGAATAGTTCAGCGTGAAAGACTTTGCTGAGCAGCTTTTCTCCACCATTTGAATTGTGGTCTTAGGTGTCCGTGACTGACGTCCCAATTCTCTGTTGCTGTCTTCTTTAGGTCCACAAACCACCTCTTTCTTATGTTGCTGATTATAAAACCATGTACTATGATGCACATGTTTATCTACTTATGTTTCTAGCTTCTATTATGAGCATCTTGAAGACTAGGTCTGTACTTTGTTCATCTTTGTAATTTCAGACCTAATCACAGGGACCAACTCAGAAGGGAAGCTCGTTAAGTGTTAGTAGAATAAATAAGCATGGAAATGCTAATTTGTTAATTCATATCACTGCCCTGGATTACAAACTATTATTTAAATTGCCTATTGAGTTGACTTTTAAATAAATATTTTAATATGATTACACTATGTTGTTTTGAAACTCTGTGCCATTTTTAATGTTTTTTATTTTCTTTCAAATAAAATAATTAAAAATAAGCATTTTTTATTTCATAGATGCTGATGTGCAGTACCACATTACAGCCACAGAAAATATATCTGAGTTCATTTCAGAGAGGTAAAAAATAAAATGTAAACCAGAAAAATTCTAATAGCATTATTGTCTTTCCTGGACTTTATGCGTGTGTGTGTGCATGCGCGTGTATACTGAGAGGTTTATGCATTTATTCTGCAGATAGGTATTAAATGTAGAAATGCAATTCTAGGATAGAACCCTTGCTACCCCTGCTTAAGAGATTAACAAATTCATTTGAAGAACTTCACATTCAGGGAGGGAGAAAATCACCTTAAAGTGTATCACATTGAAAGTGAACTCTAAGTTCCTTCAACCCACCCCCTGCTATTGTCGCCTGCTGTCTTTGGAATGAACCAGTTTTCAATCAGCTCTAGTGTGGCTATATGATATACATCTATCAGCAAACATGTACAGAGCTCCTGCTGAGGATAAGTGTCATGTCAGAAAAAATATGTGTTAGAAATGCTCACCTGTCTGAATATTTCTTACTGGTGTTATTCTGTATGCCAGATATGTGATACTTCTTATTATATAAATTACTAAATTAACTCAGATGTAAGTATGTTTTAGGCAACACAAATGTAAACTTTAGCAGCAAATATATATTCAGTTCCGTTTCAGCAAAGTGTATTCCTATTTATTATAATGGTGACTATAATTTTAGAAAACCTCAGAGGCCCCTTTGGAATCCAGGACAAATCAGTTTGGTTGTAATTTATGTCTGGAAATGACCAAATGCTGCACCCTGAAGACCTGGTCCTTTCTGAGTCAACATAAGGTCAGAAGGAATTTCTTAACAGACAAAAATATAACTGAAAAAATTTCCCAGGGAATTGTTAATGGTAAAGTAAATGTTCTTTAATTGTTATTCAAGCTCCTAAAAATGGAAATTGACCCACTTTTTACCTGTTCTAAATCTTCCCTTCTCTAGTTCATATGATGAAGCCTTGAGGGGAACTGTGAGGATATTTGGAGATGTGGAGTGTGTTTAGGAGATATTTAGGCTCAGGTGAAGCCATAAAAGTGGCCCATTATGATAATATTAGTGCTTTATAAGAAGAAATAGCAGAGAGACTCTTCCTATTACATTTCTTCTTCTTGTTTTTCATCTTATTATTCTTCTCATTCTTGTTTTTCAACTTCTAGTTCTTGTTCTTTTCATTCTCCTTCATCTGCCTCTTATTCTTTCTTCTCTTTGTGTTCACTGTTTTTGTTCTTGTTCTACTTCTCTTCCACTTCCTCCTGCTTTTGCTGCTTCCTTCCTATCTAGGTAGTCATACATCTATACAGTAGGAAATTAGTACTCCATAGAAACCAACAACCTCAGCACCTTGATCTAGGATTTCTAGAACTGTGAGAAGAGCTGGGGACAGGGGGTTGCATGCCTTTGATCCTATCATTTGCGAGCCTGAGGCATGAGGATCACTAGGAATTCGAGGCCAGCCTGGGCTACACAGTTGAGTGCAAGGAAAGTCTGTACTACATAGGGAGACGCTGTAAAAAAAAAAAAAAAAAAAAAAGCGAAAAAATTAATCACTGTGATTTAAGTCTCCCGGTCAATGGAATTTCCTTATGGCAGTCTGAGCTGACTAAGACTCTCCTTAGTCCTTCACTAGTGTAATGATAGTGACAGGAGTTGTGAATACATATATTCTAGTCACTTCAAAATATTACTGTTTGACTCTGAAGGGCTAGAGCTGAAGATTAGATTTGATGGAGACTTCCATAAAAGTTTCAGGTCTAGAAAATCATCAGGATAATTTCAAGGAAAGTTTTTTGCTGCTACTAACTAAATTGTAAGCTTCAGAAAACTCGTAATTCAAAGATCATGTCAGCTGTTTGGGATGTCCTAGTCTATGAGTGAGCCATGTTTTAAGAAATGGAACAGCAACTTGTTTTCTGTTTTGATCACTAAATCCAAGTACAAATTCATTAATATTTTGAGCCTCATTTAAGAGAACAGCAAGGTTTGGTTTGGGGGAGTAGTGGGAACAATTTTGTATAGCTAGAACAATATAAGTGACATTAATTGAAGAAATAGCATGAAATATGTTGGGGGAATACTGAACCAGTAAGAATTTAATTTAACAGGGTATTGGAAGCACACAAACAAGCAATGTTGGAAGATTTGGGTAGTCTTAAGAAAAAATTATCTCTTCCCACCAAGGTTCTATTGCTTAAAGAATTCACAGCAAGAATTTGAC
>NW_004955433.1:20966717-20968405 GCF_000276665.1 Chinchilla lanigera | reverse complement strand
GGTACCGGGAACCGAACTCACGACCTTGCGCTTGCCAGGCAGGCGCTTTTGCCGCTGAGCTAAATCCCCAGCCCCAATCTTGTGTTCTTATATCTGGTAATCTGAGCAACTTCGTTGAAGATTAAGAATATATAATATAACAACTACTATTAATTCCTATCATCTTGTTTTGAAATCCTGTATCATTTTTATTGCTTTTCTGTTGTTTTGCTTTTTGTCTTTGTTATTGCTACTTTATTGTTTTTTTCTCTTTAAAATAAAAAAAATACAAAAAAAAGGAATTCACAGCAGAAACTAGTAATCCAACTGAAATTACATTGATTTTACCAGTTTACATTTGAAAGGACAATTCAGGGTCATTCCTTCAAATTCACCTCCAGGAAGCTCAATTTTCCTTCCTGCATTTTTTTTCTTTATCGTGTTTCACTGATCTTTCAGCTCCTGAGATAGATTCAATTGTTCCAAATACCTGTGCTTTTGGTACACGTGACCGTCCTCCTCCTAAGCTTGAAAACTTTTTTTATTTAAAATTCCTACTGAGCTTTCACATTTCTGCTTGAGTATGACTTCTTGGTGTCTTCTCTGTGATTCTTATGTATACACTAGCTTATTCTCTGACATCCTAGCCCATGTTTTGTTATTAACACATCTCTATTTATATAGTTCAGTGGTACAAGTGCTGCCTGGCAAGCACAAGGTCATGAGTTTGATTTCCAGTAGCAAAAAAATAATAGAATAAAATAAAGTAATGTAAAATAAAATAAACAGTTCTATTTATATGTAAGTACATATTGACAAGAGTCTAAGGACTCCCACTAAAATCCAGGTTCTTTGAGAGGATGGGACATATCTATAAATACAGCAGATGCAGTAGAGTATAAAAACAATATTTGTCATTGAGGAAATAGTTGCTGAATTTTAACTCAAATTATTGCTAAAATAGCCTTTCCACAGTTGTAAAGTAGTGAAGGCTGAAGCTAAAAGTAGATATCTTCACAGAGAGGAGAAATCCTAAAATATAACTCCAGTAGAATAAGATGACCAAGGAATCTGGCTGAAATAAAACACAGGATTAAGCCTATTTTGCTATCACTAATACAAAACACCCTGCACTGAGATTTGAAGTACTTCGCCCTTACAGATACATGGGACAATAAAAATAACATTTTACTCCCAACTCAGACAATGTTAACTTTCTGATATAGGAATTTGGAATAGAGATGTAGGAAGACCCAAGGGAAGTGCTCGGAAACCTGGAAGCGCTGAGATTTCTTTGCATAGACTGCTCTCGGCGCAGATGAGCACTACAAGCTTGCTGGAAGGGGTTCAAAGAACAGCACACAGCAGCACTCGAGTTTGCTAAAGTGACTGACGTTGGCTTCAGCCTGTAATCCAAAGGCGACAGCTGACAGGAGGAGCAGAAAGGAAGAGAGAGGCAAGATTTGGACTGTTGCAAAAGCCCAAGGCAGCAGACGGCAAACAACTTTTGGGGTTAGCACGAGCTCATAGCAAGTGGCACCAGAGATCTTTGGAACAGAGTAACAGCTGGTGATTTAAGCAGTCAGTCCTCAAGAAATACCTTCTTCCCTTACACTGTAATATTGGAAACAATGAGCACGCGAATGTGTTGTATGCATTGTTTTGTTTTTTTTTTTTTTTTTTTTTTTTGGTTTTTCTCGGTACCGGAA
>NW_004955433.1:20934713-20966617 GCF_000276665.1 Chinchilla lanigera | reverse complement strand
TCCTTGCGCTTGCCAGGCAGGCGCTTTTGCCGCTGAGCTAAATCCCCAGCCCCTGTTGTATGCATTGTGATATCTCATTTATTCATCTCTGAGGGGAGACTGATTATAATAAAATACCACATACTAAACATCTACTGTACATCAGATATTGGCCTAAGGACCTTGCTTCTGTTAACTAATTTACAAGTCCCCAATTTCTGTCATATAGATACCATAATCATCCCCCCTTTTGGGATGAAAAATGGAAACACAAAGCATTGAAATAATTTGCCTAAGGTTATATAGCTGGTGTTTTACAGTCTAGCACATTATTAACTGATGCTACACTGCCCTATATACAGTTATGCACAGTATTATGGTATTTTGATTCCAACCATGATAGTTAATCTTATCAACTTTATTGGGTTGTGATAACTAGAGAGGGAAATAGTGTATGTTGTTGGGGTCAAGTGCAGTATCAAGTGCACTAATCCACCAGTGAGTTGACTAGCTGAAGTATGTCTTCAGGAAGTAGAACCTAAAGGGATGAAGCAGGTGACAGTGAGCATGCCACTGAAGGATATATTCTGGCCTCAGCCCCTTCCTCGCTGGTCTCTTCCCTTTCTGCTTCCTGTCTGCAGCTAGGTGAACAGCTTTCATCTGCCACACCTTTCTAGCATAATGTGTCTGTCTTATAGCTAACTGATAATGGCCTGACACCTCTGGAACAATGAGCCAAAATAAACCTTTCTCCCTTTAATTTGGCTTTCCTAAGTATTTTATCATACCAAGGGAAAGCTAGCACCGTTACAAAATGCATATATGGCACTGGTCCCGTAAGTTTATGAAGAAAACTAAAACTTCTCATTACTTAAGATGTCATAGCTATTGTCATTTTATAGTGCGATTAATTATTCACTTGTTTGTAGTGATGCTGGGGTAGACAAATGTACTGTACTTCCAGGTGTATGAAAGTATAGCACATGTAATTAGGTAGAGTACAGAATACTTGATAATGATAAAAATGCTATTCTCATACACATTTATTACATATATATTTTCCATCACTTATAATAACACTTCTGTTTTGAGGTTAAAACAATGCTGTAAAATTTTTTATTCTGTTACACCAACAGCAGCCTTTTATATCTCCTATTTACTCCATTCTTGATTGTGTTATACCATATACACATGCCTATATATATGTGTGTGTGTGTGTGCATACACATAACATATATTATATGTGTATACTGCATAAGTATATATGTCATGAAGACTAGGTATGAGGAAGATGACAGGATAGAGGTTTGTGTGGATGTAGTCTACAATGCGCACAAAGTGATGAAAGTGTCTCATGATAAATTTCAGAAACTTTCACTGTCATCAAGTCATGCATGACTGCGTATAAAGGTTCACATGTATTCTGTGTTTACCATGAGTGTTCCACATGTCTAAGACATATCATGTGTTATTGTCCGTTCATACTTTGGAAAAATGCTTTCTATTCCAGCTTTTTAGATGAGAAAAATTGAGGCTAATGAATTTGTTACTGCAATCACTTGTTACTGAACAATTCCAATGCACATGACAAGGTGCTGGGGGGCCATGGAAAGATGAATTCCCTGCCCACGAGCAGCTCTTAACTTACCAAGGGACTCGGCGAGAAAGCCTTATGGTGTGAGCTATACCAGGGTACTAGGCCAGGAATTTTACATAGACTTTGGTATGCAATGACATTTCCCCATGTGAAAGGTTTAATTTTAACTCTGACATAACTGTGTGGTTTTTTAAAAATACATACATATAAACACTAATGAAACAGCTGAGAGTCTGCCTTAATAAGGATATTTAATTATGAGAGCTTTATGTCTATTACTGCCAAAATTTCATAATTAATCAGCCTCAAGAACAGAATTCAAACTCATGTCTAACAATGTCAAGCTCATGCTACTTGGACACAGCTTCCTAGGTTTCTGTCTCTGGCCAGATTTATGCCTTTAATCCTTGTCTTTTCATAGTAGGCCTGTGGAAGGGGCTCAGTATTCATGTACAAATGCAAGACCTTTAGAAAAAGAGACATTAGTAGTGTTACTCATGGAAAATATCCAAAGTACTCAATAATTGGTACAAATGACCAGGTGCTTGTTTTAAACTTTTTTTTTTTGAACAGAACATTTTTTGAAAGGACAGATGGGAACAGATTTTATTAAAGAAAAAAGATATATTTGCATGAAATAAAAAAAATCACACATGCTTTTACACTGTTTCAGATGTCTTTGTAGGCAGTAATACATCTTTTTTAAGGATGATTATGTATATCATAAGAATATGTGGAGAGGATTTTCCTTAGTGATAAAACCAGTGTATTACTGTATGACATTAAGCACATGCCACAACTTCTCTGGACCAGAGCCTTCAACTTCGACTGTTCACACAGCTTGCACCAGCAGGACTCAAATACAGCCCTCTGTTCGAGATGCAAGGGAAGGCTCAGAGCGGCAAAGATCCTCAATGGTCTGAAAGATCTAATTTTTTATTCCAATTCTAAAGCCCTAAAGTGGCATCCACTCCCGCATCTGGCCCCACCAATTTCTATCCACTTTCTGCAGCACAGCCCTATCTCAGTATCCAGATCTGGTGTTTCACGTCATCTATGTGTTTGGTTCAGAATATGCCACATTTGTTCGGGGCTCCATCACTTTTTTTCAGATATTTTTTGTCTTCTCCACGTGTATTTATTTTCCCATCTCTATCTCTCAATGGATGCCTCGTGGATGCCTTTCTCAATGGAGGTCTCATCCTTTGAGACCTAATGCCCTATTTCTGTGAGAACAATCATTTCAGAAAGTTATAAGCGAAGTCTTTAAAATATATATATTTGCTTATAAAGTAAGTAAAAAGATTTTATTTCATAATATCCCAATTTCAAACAAAGTTTAACATTTTTGTAATTCAGAAAATACTTTTCAAGCTAAATCTCACATATTGGATCTGTTTCCTTTTATTCAATTAAACATGTCTGGATGTTGTGTTTTTTGCTTTTTTAAATTTTTTTCTTATTTTAAAGAGATTAGTACATGAGACACAAACAAACAAAAAAAATAGAACATTAGCAGCATACCAGTATCACAAACATAAACAAATCAAAGAACATCTGTCTTGGTTACTTTTTTCTCGTTGCTGAGACAAAATACCCAACTCCCAAAATGAAGGAAGGAAAAGGTTTATTTAGCTCACAGTTTGTGGAGGTTTCAGTCCATACTTGGCTGGCTCTGAGGCAGAAGATAGCAAAGCAACAAGAGCAAAGAGGAATGGCAGCCGAACAGCAAACAGCCAGAGCAAACGGGAGGAATGGCGGCAAGCAGCTTTTTTTCTCTGCTTTACTTTGTAAACAGGCTACCCCCACCGAAGGGGCGTGTAGCTCTCACATAATCTTTGCCCTCCTCTTTCATAGGCTCAGGATGTATACAAAGTAAGTATCCTGGCTTCCTGCTGAGTCACTTAGCCAAACCTCTAGACTCCCCAAGTTGACACAATGTATCAACCATAACATTTCATCCCTTGTCAACTTGGCAACCAAATACATTTCTTTAAACCAGTTTCTAGATACAAAGACATGTTATTACATTAGAACCATAACATTTCACCCCCAAAGACTCATGTATATCCCTTTATGTAAAAGGCATTTAGTCCATCTGCAAGAGTTGCCAAAGTCCTAACAGTTTCAGCATTGCTGAAGAGTCCAAGTCCCAAATCTCTGAGATGAAGGCAAACTCTTAGCTGTGACCCCCTGTACAAATGAAAAGTTAAACACTCCCAACATTCAATGGCACAAAATAAGAAGTACCATTCCAAAAGGTACAAACAGGGGGATACATAGTATGGGGACCAAAACAAGTCCAAAATCCAGCCCGGCTAACATTATGTCCTGTAATTCCACATGCAGCATCTGAAGCAACTTGTGGCACATTGTGAGCTCCAAAAGGCTTGCATGAGTTCACCCCTATGGCACTTCTCGTGGTTACAGCTTTCATGGCTTCTCTCTTAGGCCCACTTTGCTCCCTCCTTGCAGCTTTTCTTTGATGATCCACGGTCCTGGCTTTTCTAAACTTTTGAGGTCTCCAGTGCCCCTTTTGCTTCACACTCACGGCTTTATATATTGTTCTCTCAGGGGCACACTGCCTAGCCTCCCCGGCCTTCTGAAATCTGGGTGGAAGCCTCTTGAACCTCAGAACTCTTGTATTTTCCACGCACCTAAAGCCAGGGCCACGTGGACGATGCCAAGGTCTGTTGCCACCTGGAGCAGTAGCCAAGTTTTTTTCTCTCTTGGCCACAGGGGTCGAGTGCCTGGTTTGCTGGGCACTCTGAACCCAATTTTGAGGAACAGATTTTTTATGTTGCCGCCATTCTGGAACCTGCTGCGGCCGCTGCCGCCATTTTGGAACATGGTGCTCAGCAGCTTTTTTCTCAAGGCAAGGTCTGTCACCTTTGCAGTTTTGAGGCTGCAAAGGGTGGAGACTTGCTGCTTTTTGTGATGCCCTCAGGCCATCTTTTTTATTTTTTTGTTTCTTCTCAGCAATAGAGATCTCCTTAGCCTTATCTTTGCAGTCCACAGCATTATTGGAGCTTTCTTTTTGGCCAAACTCACATTTTAAATCATCCTGCTGGGCTCTTTGTTTTTGATTTTTAATATAAATCTGGCTAAAAGCCCCCAACAATAGCCATGTCATTTCCCCAATATTTGACTGCCTTGAAATTTTTTTTGCCAGATTAATCAGTCCGCTGCCGCCCTTAATCTCAGTCTTAGGCAAAGTTTCTGGACACGAACAAAATTTAGACAAACTTTCTGCCAAGCCATAACACACATTGTCTGGAGTCCAACAACCAATGCAGTCCTTCCCAGCAGAAACCTCTTGAACCTGGTCTTTACCGGCACAATTCCTATCAGCCTTCTGGGCTTTTGAGCTCTGACCAGAATCTCCCAGACAGAACAGCCGAAGGCGTTCTAAGAGTGCTTCTCTTTCAGGCGACATCTCTGAACCTTTCCGAACACTTCCCACAAGCCATTTCCAAAGGCTCTTGAACCATATGGTCAGATATAGTCACAGCAACGACCCCACTCCTGGTACCAAATTCTGTCTTGGTTACTTTTTTCTCGTTGCTGAGACAAAATACCCAACTCCCAAAATGAAGGAAGGAAAAGGTTTATTTAGCTCACAGTTTGTGGAGGTTTCAGTCCATACTTGGCTGGCTCTGAGGCAGAAGATAGCAAAGCAACAAGAGCAAAGAGGAATGGCAGCCGAACAGCAAACAGCCAGAGCAAACGGGAGGAATGGCGGCAAGCAGCTTTTTTTCTCTGCTTTACTTTGTAAACAGGCTACCCCCACCGAAGGGGCGTGTAGCTCTCACATAATCTTTGCCCTCCTCTTTCATAGGCTCAGGATGTATACAAAGTAAGTATCCTGGCTTCCTGCTGAGTCACTTAGCCAAACCTCTAGACTCCCCAAGTTGACACAATGTTTCAACCATAACAACATCCAAAGTGATACAGGGTCTCAAGACAAATTAATACAAACCAACAGTGGTTGTTACATTGCATATCGCTATGCTCAACTACATTGCTTGGATTATCAAATGTAAGAATGAAAGACTGCTCAAACCATTAAAGAGAATAGGAAAATAGTTCTTCAATAAAACTTAGAGATAATACAGAGTTTCACTAGACAAGATGGTAGGAGTTCACCATTGTAATTCTATTGCATACTGTTACCTTCAAATCAGTTGCTCAGACCTGTGTGTTGAGTTTTTAACTTGAACATCTTTGTGAACCCTATTTGAGGTAAAGGTGTATCTCTTCCTTTCCCCCATCTTCTTATACACATGTTGTGTCTTCCATATATACATGTCAGATGCTCATTTATATGCTATTTTAGGTAGATTTCCTAGGGAAAGATGCGGTGAAACTGTGCTCTTGAGTAAGCGTTTTATCTGGTCCTTCTACTTCATAGTGTGTTGTTGACAGTGGCTCTGTATCTATTGATATTTCTTCCTTATACAGCTCATAAACAAATGAAGGGATTTTTTTCTTTAAAAATTGGAACTGTCCATTATGTTTTGCATCTGAAAGAATTTATAAGGAGAAGTGGTTCGTTGACTGTTCTATAACCTCCATTTCCTGCTTCTGCTTTTATGTCTGCAAAACTATCTGGAGTCCGTGTTGCAGTAGGTAGCTCACAATTTTCACTTACCTTTTATCTTAGTGTTTTTGTTTTTAGGTTAGTGGTTTTCATAATGAAACAGGAAAGGAACAGAATATATTGTTGACAAGGTACCAGAGGGATTAGTTTTATTGACTGACTTTCTGCCTGGTGAAGCATGGATCTGTAAAGGAATCAACCACTGGTTTCTTCTCAAATGAGTCGCACCACATTGTCATTGGTGCTAATGACCTCAAAGGTGTTTGAACAATTTATATGCCCATTAGGGTAAACTCAGAAGGGTCTCTCTTCTTTTCACTGTATTTCATTGGAAAACTTTTAGGCAGTGAGGGTGAATCAAACTTAGCTAACTAGTCAGTGAATTATGTGAATCGTATCCTAGCACTTAATTCTTTTAATTACTAACAACACCCTATAGGGCCCCATGCC
This sequence comes from Chinchilla lanigera, assembly GCF_000276665.1. Lineage (NCBI taxonomy): Eukaryota > Metazoa > Chordata > Mammalia > Rodentia > Chinchillidae > Chinchilla > Chinchilla lanigera. Next base: position 20,959,991 of record NW_004955433.1, on the reverse strand, counting down.
TAGTATTCTTCCTGACACACAATAGGTGCTCAATAAAATGCTGATTGATGTATTGTTTATTTCAGTGTACACTTGGGTAATACGGTTTATGCTAAATTAAATGTTTTCTTACTTAACCCAGCTGCAAGTTTAAATGTAATTCTGTCCCATGGCAGTTTCTCAAAAGAGAAAGCCCATTAACTCTGCTGACATGTGTAATCTCCAACTTGACTTAGTATTTCAACCCAGCATTTTTCAAATGGGCTTAGCTGATTAAATGAAACTATGTGGGATTATTTGTCTCTCTGTCTAGTAGAATTCATGACTGAGTGGCTCTTCATATTTCAATGTTCAGGCTTCAGTGGATTTCTGAGGAAAAATTGCTTTTTTTTGAGGAAAGATGCTTACATACTTTATTTCAAGAAAGTATGCAGATGATTAAATGTACATCTTAATTGGAATAGTTTGTGTTCACTGAATATTTGAATTCATTACTTTGGGTTATCTAATATACTACACTTTTCATTCATTCTCCCAAATTACATACCCCTAGAGAAAATATCCACTCTAAAAACCATCCCCACACTTCTTTCAGAGTAGAATTAATGCTATAATCTTTTTGTTTCTTTGTCTAATTGATTTACAGCTTCATGGCATGGAGCAATTTAATTTCTTAAAATTTTACTTTGCCTTCTCAGCCTTTTGAAAGTATATCAAAAGGTGCTCTGGCAAGAGTGCAAAATTCAGAGCAAATGAGGTTGCTTTGGATTTAACTGACCATCATCTTTGTGGTCCTCATTTTAAAAGGCAAAGCGAAGGCACAAAATTTCTCTGGTTCAATTTGCTTGAATGGCCCCTAAAGGAGCGAACATCAATTTGTGTATGGACATCTACGGTCACTGACTGTATTGTGCTTATGGTACTTAGAGGTCATTATTTTATGGGAGATCCTGAAATGTATTCCTCAGAGTCCCTTTCAAGGAAAGACTTACTATCCAGTTGCAGGAAGTGTGGTGGCTGACAACCTCCACTTCCAGCATTTCCAACATCTGCTTCCGCAGATTTGTAGAGCAGATCGCACTTCCCTATGGGCTCCTGTCCAATTACAGAGGAAGTCAGTGGGACAAAACTCTCATCATTTCTACTCTGTATAAGTTCTCATGGATGATCTTTGATCCAGACGTCCCCACTGAATTGTCAGAGACTTCTGTCAGGTCTACACTGTACTCTGACTCTTTCCCTTGCCAAGTGATGTTTTTTCCCTGTGTTTTTTCACATGACGGCTCTTGACTAAACCCTTTTTCATCCCTCTTAACTCTGTAGCAGCATTTGACTCCCAGAGAACCCAACATTTGGACATTGTGTTAAGAAGATCAATAGGAAGGTAAGACAAATGGATAAAATGTCAAGAAGAGTCAGCTTTATTCCCTCTGCACTCTTACTTTCAAATAGACAAGGTTTCAGGTAGCCCTTGGCTAGTATGATTTGGACTGTAAAGAAGGAGAGCTCCTTTTGCTGCAGGGTTTTAATTAGGGCCAGTGCTGGCTCTTGGGAGCTTTGTGCTGAACTTAGGAGATCAACCCTATCAAATGACTGAACAACGGTGCTGTCTGTACCTTTCGGCTCTGTTCCTTGTGCTTGTACATGCCTCACACGGAAAGGAGGTGAGAAAGGCCGCCATAGAAGTCAAGTGCTTCTGGTCACCTGGACTCTCTTGCTGTTGTAACAAAAGTGGAAAGTCATTTTAATAACTCAGTAACATATATCAAGAACTACAGTATCAGGGGCTGGGGATACAGGCTCAGTGGCACAAGCGCCTGCCTGGCAAGTGTAAGGTGCTGGGTTCAATTCCCAGTACCGAAAAAAAAAACAAAAAAACAAAAAATACAAAATCAAAAAAAAAAAAAAACAACAAAAAAAAAAAAAACAACTGAAAGAAAAAGCAAAACTTAAGAACTACAGTACCTTATGTGTGCATGTCATGCCTCACAATGAGTTCACCATCATTTAGGATCTTCCCTAGCATCTTTTGAATAATGAAAAATATGTTCTACTAAGCACATAGTAGCTCAGGAAAGTGAGAAGATCTGACAGGTGTTGTTATTATCACTCTCCGCACTATCTCCACTGAGTATTTATTATGTGACAGGTATGGCACTCTGTGGTTTAAATTCATTACCTATTTATAACTTACAATGGCTTTATCACACTTATATCACGATGGTCAAATTTCAAACTTGAAAACTTAGGCTGGAGAGTTTGAATAACACATCCAAGGTCACACTGTTAACACCAGCTGTACTACATTGATCAGGCCTGATGAATGAATTCACTTTGCCTAGATCCAAAGCCATTGTTCTTTTTCTTTCACTTGAGAGTTCCATTAGTAGAAGCACAAAAGACACTTTACCATACATGGGATGGATTGTGACTTATCCTCCCTTGACATGCCTTCCTGGCATGCATGATGAACACAGATTTCTTTTGATAGAATATATTTTTACTTCTCTGATCATTCAGAAATGTTTACTTCTTTCTTTTGGATTTTCTCAGTAAGAATGAAGCAGTTATCATGATTTTGTCAGACACATATAGTTTTGCAGTGTAACTTTCCTTCCCCCAAAATGATCATTTTTCTATAGTGAGGTTATATTTTAATTAAACTATTATAATATTTCTGAGTAAATAAAGCATAGACAATCCATATGATAGATGTGGTTTTGAATCCTGGAGTCAATGCTAATACCCTAGAAATCTAACAGATTGTTTATCATTTTTAAGATCCAAAGGATAACACTTATTTTACGGGCTTTTATAAAGGATAAAATGAGACCATTCATCCAAACTTTCTGTGATTTATTCAGTTATCATTCACTAGTGACTAGAATAAACAGACACATTAAGTAAATACTACAAAAAGACATGTTTCTTAAAGCAGAATGAAGGCACATAGTAAACATACTTGACATGGCAAGTATTGGGCAGGCAGCATGCTCTGAAAGACTTACCCTGGCCATTCAAGTTTAAGTGTGAGGAGATATAGCTGAATACAGAAGAAAGGCCATGGGAAAAGAGAATATAAGTCAAAGCAGAGGTGGTAGTTAAACAAAACAAAACATCCTTAGAAAGGTAAAACATATCGTGTTTTTTTTCAAGTACTAGCCAAGGAATATTTGCCTATTGTGAGATATACAGTTAGAGGCATCATAGCTAGATTTTTATTTGTGTGTGCTAAATATGGAAACATTTGAGTGATCCCTCATTTACAGTATGTGTTAGGAAATAGTAGTTCAGAAGAGGGTGGAGTAGTGTTTATGAGCATTCAGGAAGGGTAGGGAAAGGGAAGATGAAGGAAGACTGGATAATATATACAAAAATACAGTTTGATAAAAGAATAATTTTTAGCATTATCAAGCACAGTAGGGTGACTATGGATTAAAAAGTGACTTTTATTTGTATTATGAATAATTACATAAAGGAACTTGAAGGTTTTGGAAGCAAAGAAATAATAACATGGAAATGTATGTTATTCTGTTTTGACAATTTTTTGTTTTTTGTTTTAGTACTGGGACTTGAACTCAGGACCTTGCACTTGCCAGGCAAGCATTTGTGCCACTGAGCTATATCCCTGGCCCATCAGTTACATGTTGTATACATATATTAAATTATCACATTGTTCTCTGTAAGCACAATATCAAGTGTAAATAAAAATAAATGATAATTCTCCTTATTTTACTGAAGCTCTTATCTCTACATGCTCATGTCTTTTTTTCCTAGTATTAGTTTTTCTTTTCTTTTTTTCTACAACCTCGTTCACCATGAATCTTTATGGTTCACTCTTTTGAAACACCATCTATTACTTTGGATTATAATCAATGAACTAAAGACATTTATCCAGATTCGCTGCCCCAGGAGATTTTACACAAATTTGTGTATCTTAAGTCATGGGGTCTGCCTCTTCACTATTTACTGAGTGTAAACTAAGTCTTAGTGAGTGATATTATAGGTATTTACCAAGGATTATCTGTGAATAAGTCCTGAGGATGAGTGGAAATAGAGTAGGAAATTTATACATTTTATAAAATTCAGCAGCATGGAATAAGAACCAGAATTCTTCATATAAAGTAACTAATATTTTTTCATATAATTTGTTGTATTTTTGGATTTTTTTGTGTGGTATGGAAACAGCTATAATGAAAACGTTGTAGGAATGTTTGGAGGAACTTCTGAAGGAAAACATTCTCATTCTTATAGTCATTATTCAGAGTGTTTTAAAAGGATCATTCTATGCAATAGTTCATCATACCAGATATGCTCGCACAGCAAAGATACCTCTGTCTAATGATGTCAGGAAACATTCATTAATTTTTTTTCATTCATTTATTCAATCTTTCATATTACAGCATAGATTAAGCAACTACTATTTCTTCTGAGACTTAACCATTAAGACAGCATAAATGAGCATTACCACTGACCCCAAAATGCATGTCAGCATTCTCTCTGTTATTTTAATAAACCCCCCAAAATCTTCAATAGCAGTAACAAAATTACTACCAGTAATGGATAGTATTTTCTGGAAGGTACTTCTTCAACAAAACTAAAAGTTAGAAAAGGTATTTCTATCTGACAAATGAAGAAGTCTGGGTTATACAATTGCTCAATAACACAGCTTGATGGTAATAAAACAACCAAAAACCAAATACAGGATTCAGGTCTATTTGACCCTAGAGTCCATCTGTATCCAACTTCATAACAGTGCTTCTTTTTGCTTAGAAATGAGCCAGATCCACCTCCTCAGCAGCCTGCTGCTTTTGCTTCCAGCAGTGCTATATGAAGATCCAGGATATGGCTGTACTGTCAGCAAAAACATCCTGCAGTTGTTCAGAGACAAGAAATAACACAAGACTCTGGAGTGATAGCCTGGAAGTGCTCACCTGGGCCCTCACGGGGAGGAGACCATCAGGCAGCTGCATCAAATACCATCAACTCCCATTGCTTTGATTGCTACCATTATTCAGGTGAAAAATTGCTCCACTAAATCCCTCCCTGAGATGCACTGTGACTGTGGACATCCTCAGAAAACTCCCACATATCTCCTTAGCAGGCTACCTGTCATTTTCCTGCAGGGGTAGGGATGCTATTTTTTCCCTCAAAATGTATTTTGAAACATTGGAGTCAGGTGTGTTTGGCCTATGCTCTTCAGCTGTAAAATATAATAATCATGATTAGCGTCAATTACTTTATTATAGGTATAATAAGTCGATCATTGGAAGAATTAAGTAATGATAATTGACATAATGATAAACAAGGTAAATGCTTATTGTGTTAGCTAATGTTTATTAAGCACTTGCGATATGTCTGCACCGTGCCGATTTAGTCTCATGGAACCCCTACCATAGGTTATCTAAGAGTAAATATTGCTGCTCTTGAACTTTACAGGTTTAGAAGCTAGTGTGAATTATATTCCCGGTTCATATAACCCTAAAGCCTTCTATATCACTCCACTCCTTGAGTACCAGCTATCTTATGTTCTGTATTGATGGAGAGAGTTTTCAGGTATAATTAAGGTCCCAAAGCATTTGACTTTGAGATAATCCAACGAGAAATCATTCTGGGTGTGTATGAGCTAGTCAAATGAGTCCTGTGAAAGAATTCCAGCTATTAAGAATTTAAGAAGACATGATATTGTCTTTACTACTAAAACTGAGAGTGTTGAGGAGTTTCTGAGGCACACTGAGTTTGAGGTACACTTCTATTATCAAACAGTAGTCTAGGAAACTACATGGAGGAAGTGATTGGAATGAACTTTCCCTCATTGAGTACACAGTTTACTGGGGAGAACTAAAAGATAAGCAAACAATTCCAACACAGTCTAATCACAGCTAGAAAGAGGGTATGCATAATGCTCTATTAAACTCACTGAGAAGTTAAGCCTTCGTAGGAAACACGAGTTGCTTCACTGAAAATGAGACTTGGAAAAAAAACCTTCAAAAGAGGCTGTTTGCAGTTGGTTGAAAGTAGCGGCATGGAAGGGATGTAGATTTTCCATGTACAGTAATGGAATGGATTTCAGTGATGCTTGTGAGCACAGAGGAGGCAGATAAGAGAAAGTAGAGGAAGATATCAGAAGGTGAGAATTAAGCTATCTTTATTTGGGCCTCTGTAACAAATGCCGTATACTGGATGACTTATAAACAATAGAAATCAATTTATGATAATTCTATAGACTAGGATGTTCAAACGCAGCCACCAGCAGATTTGGTGTCTAGTGTGAGTCCATCTGTCACTGGCATTTTCTGGTGTTGTCCTTGCATAGTCAGGTGCAAAAGCACAAAGAACAAAAGGGATCCTGAGCACTCTCAAGTCTCTTTTATAAAGACACTAACCGCATTTATGAGGGTCAACCCTTTATAACCTCTTTATAACCTAATCATCACCTAAGGGCCTCCCTTTCCCTTTGTCTCTTTGTCTCTTTCTGTCTCTCTGTCTCTGTCTCTGTCTCTGCCTCTGTCTCTGTGTCTCTGTGTCTGTCTGTCTGTCTGTCTGTCTGTCTCTCTCTCTCTCTATCTCTGTATATTGGAGATTGAATTCAGGGACCTTATACTGAGCTACATCCCAAACTTTTTTTTGTTTTTACTTAAAATACGGTTTTTTAAAGTCTCCTAGGTTTGACTCAAACTTGCAGTCCTCCTTCCTCAGCTTGTCATAATTCTGGGTTCACAGTTACACACCACTATGCCTGGCTTTGGGGGTTAACTTCCAACGTGGATTTTGGAGGGCCATACTCAGACCACAGTAATGAGTGACCTTATAAATCTGAGTCTTACCTTCTCTTTATAGACAAGAAAACGGGGTGAAAGGAGGAGTTCCACAGTGAAAATATGCCCCAGGTGACAAGCTCAGATAGGAGAGAAGACACCTGAGCCTTGCTTGTGTTTTGCAGCTATTATGGGGAAATCAGTAAAAGAATAAATGCAAAGACTTAAAATTGTTATTAAAATATATTGATCTAAGGCTCCTTGTAGGAAAATGGACAAAAGTCACAGGGTACTGCTGTTTTTCTACACTGTCCTGTCTTTTCTTTATGTGATTTATTGGATACACATGTACATGCTGCCAGTATTTTAAAACTAAGTTTTATTATTCTTCAAGTTAGTGAAATGGCAAAAAAGTAATTTTGATTTAAAAAACCCTGCACTGTCTATTGACACATTTTCCTGGGTTAATTTTGGTTTATTCTAACGGAAACATTCTGACAGAATATGAATATGTGTTGGGGACTGAGGAGGGGGAGTGATATTTTATCCTTTTCTATGAAAATAGCCAATGTAGGTGGTGCAGACATTGGCAGATTTTAAAACGAGACCACTGTTTCAAATGTAAGCTTTTCTCTGTCGTGCTTTTTTGGTTTGTTAACACACTCAAAGGGGAAATTGGCAAATTCACTGAGCATTGGAGAACTCCTGGGTGAGTGTTAAGTGTTCATATTGCTTTTGAGTCAGATGGGTCCCTGCAATCTCATTTGAAACCCCACCGCCAAACTAAAATGGAGATTACCCTAGATACTCTGCGTAATGGAGACAGCCAAACCAAAAGTGACTTAGAACTTTTTCTTATTTATAGGATTTGCTGCTCCCTAAACCTGCAATCATTAGAGACCGCGCTGCAGTCTGTAGCTGAGTGGTGGAACACCATGATGTGTAGAGCGCTGCTTCCTGCTTTGCATTTTCAGACACACTGTCAGAGATAATCTTTAAGTGGAAAAGAACACATGATTTCAATTAGTTTCTGGGGGTGAGCAGCCTGGAATCTCATTTATTTGATACTTTGAAGTCTCTAAGTGTTCGTACTCACCAAAACCACGGAAGCTCAAGAAACCAGCAAGTTCATCGCTATCCTTTGGGTATCTTCTGACCTACAGTTAGAAATAGCTTGTTTTAGAAAACACATAGAAATTGCAAACACCCCTACACAATTTGTGGCAGGGGTGACGATTGCAGAACATTTTTATGACCTTGAAATTTTCCATTCAAGAATTTTGAGATAACTATTTTGGGGAAATTATTATTATCATTTGAGCTGGGGTTTACAATCATTGCACTCACAATCTCCTCTTCTCAGTATCCTGAGTAACTGACATAACAGGAATACCACATGGTGCAAACAGAGAGAATTACTTGTTGTATACATAACTGGATGCCCAAAGCAAGAATTCAGTTATACTTTTATTGTGAGAAGTGTTTAAAAAGAGAGAAAAACCATATCAATACATATGAGAGTCATATGCTGCTTTCTTTCTGATCATTTTCTGAAAGTAAAGTCATATTTAAAGAAGTTTGTGTTAAACTAGTATCCATCAGCAACATTTGGGACTACAGTTGAGTCTTGCCTGTCTGCCATTATGAGATCATCAAAGACAGGACCTCACTATTCAAATGTGATTGCTCCAAACTTATAGGTATAGATGAGCTATTCCACATTCTCCTATTCTGTGACTTCTTCTGAACTATTTCTTCTCTATATGTATTCTTTCATTTGTCCTTTAGGAGTCCTCTTCCATATCATATTTCTATGCTAGCTCACACATGTGCAAAACTGGTCACCTAGAATCAACTTGTCACCCTTATGTCATGGATCTACTTTGGTCCCTAAGAAAAATATTTTTAAAAGTTATGTTAATAACCTCTCTTTGAAAGGCCATCATCTCTGATGTTTCCCAATGGATACTTACTCCATGGTGGCTAAAACTTAATATCCCATAATCAAATACCCTCCCCAACAATTATTGTTCCCCAAGATCTTTAAAGGCAAAGCCTTAGAACTACTATTTATTGGTTTAATAATGTTGTCTTTATTTACAATTGCCCTTTATGAGGTCTTGGTAAAACCATTTTATCTCTCTTACACATACTGTACTCTTACACATACTTCTTATTTGTAAAATACAGAGACCTCCTTCAAATTACAAGGTTGAACTGATAGAGAGTGGGACAGAGAAACTAGGGAAATGAAATGTGAAAAGAATTAAGATGCGTCATGTAAACACACCAACATCCCACAATGAATGTAATCATTATTATTACAAAGATGTATTAATAAAAATAAAGGTGAAGGGGCTGGGGATTTAGCTCAGCGGCAAAAGTGCCTGCCTGGCAAGCGCAAGGTTGTGAGTTTGGTTCCTGGTACCAGAGAAATAAATTAAAAAAAATTAAAAAAATAAAGGTGAAAAACACAGCATTGAGAAAAAGATTAAAATGTACTATGAACTATTAGGGTAGAAATAGGGGAACATTACCCAAGGAGCAAAACCACTTCAAAGAATCAGTCTAAATGTAATAAATTAGATATTCCCAAGTTTCCATAATCAATCAAAAAGTCATCAACAATACAGTACTTCCAAGGGCACTCTCTTCTCTACCTGTAGCATTCTCTGAATATAAAAGCTGAGTGAGCTCCAATTGTCTATTTGGACTTTGATGAATGTCTGTGCAGAAGATGCCTCTCCAACAAGTACACTGTTATGGTCCCTGAATATAAAGTCCTTCAGATCATTGAGATGACACAGGTAGTTAATTCAGTAAGAGTCTCTTGAGAAGCCATTGCATGAGACAGAAGAACCTATATGATGTGCTTCAGAGAACTTTCACTGTCAAAGTGAAAAGCAATGGAATTACAGAATACTTTTTTTTTTTTAAATTAAGTTTATCGGTACATTTTAGATATACATAATGAACACATTCATCTTAGGGAATTTGTACCTGTATATGACATATTTTGATTCCTCTTTTTTACCTATCCCTTTTCCTCCTTTCAACCCATCTTTCCCTCATTTACTAAGATTTGTTTCCATTTTATCCTTTTTTGTTTTGTTTTGCTTTGTTTTATTTTTCCTTTTCCCTTGTCATTTGGTGAGGAAGACTGGTTTGCCCGCCATTCACTTGCTTGTGACTTTGTATCAATATCAAGTCCTGGACCTTTCTAATATGAACAGCCCATAGAAATTAAAAGACGTCTAGCCTATTGGTTTTATTCTCTCTCATATCACCTGGGTGTGAATGCTGGGAGCCATCTCTGTTCATTCTTCTCTTCTCACCATACCATCCACGAGCCACGAATCTCCAAACTCTGTATCTAACAGACTCACACTCTATGACGGATCCAGTAATACGTCATTTGTGTAGGTCTCACCAAATCCTGCTTTGAGTATGAACAAACATCACATTTCATCTTGTTTCTTTCTTCTTGTCCTATTTGGCTATGTGTCTAGATGAATATATCTGATGCATCTTGACTAAAATTTCCAAATGGAAATTTATTGTGCTTTTTGGTTCCATTAAATTTCAACTTTCTTTTTCTCCCAGTCAACCACTTCCATGTCACTTGCTTTCTTCTAACCATGTATGTATACCCCATAATTCACTATAAATCCTATGCATTTGCATATCTCTTTGTCTTGATATATACTATTTCCTAAGTATGTAAGTTCCTTTACTTTCATGGACAGTAAGCCCTTACTTTTTCTTTAAATCTTTCTCATGGCAGTGAAAACTGTCATGAACCCTCCACAAGCAAATGAATGCCATTGCTCTGTAATATGCTAGTAATCTGTTGATTCATCTGTTACTACTTGTAATACTGGCTACTACAGTGTACTATGAGGGAGGACCCAGGTTAATTCAACTTGCAACTCCAGGGCTGTACTTGCCAGGAATATTTTAAGTACTGAACTAGTGTTACATAAAAAAGAAGAAGGGAAAATACATAATAAGAAAGAATATTTGCAAAAGCAAGAAGAATCCATATGGTAGAATTTAATGTCATGAAAGAGTAATACCCTGAGTTAGATTTGTGTTCCTTTTCTAGAGTGTTCACGAGCCTTGCCAGAAGTTGCCTGTGGCTTATTTTTAGGCTAGTACTGGAGGATCAGTTTTTGGAAAGTTCTCTGAGCAGCTGGCAATTTTCTTGTCCCAAGCTACTTTAATCTTCTCCATCTTTTCTGCCTTGCACAACCTTAACCGACTCCTCAGGACACAGAGACTGCAGCAGGTACTGGTGGCTGCATCTGCTACATGAAAAAACACAGATGTCAGTATAGAAAATTGGGATTGGGATGACAATGTGAAATGTCACAGGAACCACTAGCGTTCTGCAGAGGGGCCTGGAAAAAAAAAAAAAAAAGCAAAAACAAGTGTTTTGTAGAAATTAGCTAATTAAATCTCTATTGTCAGCGTGTTCTTGTAACAAGGACAGAGATAAAGGCAATTTAGAAGTAAATCTTCTTTAGCAAATGGTGGACATCTTAGCATAAGCTAAACTATTTAGAAAAGGACAAAACTACCAAAACTATTTTCTTAGCTCCATTAGCTCATAGTGACCATTGGCTCTTTATGCTAAGGAAGGAGAGGTAAATGTTCAAATTTACATTTTACCCACTGTACAACATTACATATTCTTTGTACAGTGAGATCTAAGCAACTCTCTTTCTTTATCAGTGACTTTTAACTGGAGGTGATTTGGGAATGACTCAGGCAACATTTAACAGTATTTGAAGATATTTTTGATGTCACATCTATGGGTGTGGAGGGACAGGGGTACTTCTGGCATCTAGTGATTAGTAACCAGAGATAATACTACTGCTCTGCAATATACAGGATGTCCTAGTTACTTTCTCTTTGCTGGGACAAAATACCCAATAATCACAGCTTTACAAAGAGGGGTTTATTTTGGTTTACAATTTGCAGAGGTCTCAGTCCATAATTGATTGGTTCCAAGTGAGGGTAGCACTGCAGAGAGGCACTGAAGAGGAGAAAAAGTTCATGACAGGGGAGAAGCAGAGAGGGGTCAAGGGAGAAAGAGGGACTCTCTCTCTCTCTCTCTCTCTCTATATATATATATATATATATATATATATATATATATATATAATTCCAGGCTGCAAGCACGGTAACACACCTTTCCTCACCAGCTTAACTACTTAACATTGCACCCAGCTCTCAACCCATCAGTGGGCTAATCCGGTGATGAGAATCACATACCCATGATTCCGTCACCTTCCAAAAACTCCACCTATGAGTACATGAGGTTTTGGGGGAGACATCCGGACATAAGCATGAACAGAGGGTGCAACCCCACAAAGGATCGTCTTGCCCAAAATGTCAATGCACCAAGTTTGAGAAAACATCTTACTGATTGTTGATCTAGATAGATTTACCAATTCCTTTATGGATTCTGATTAAAGTTAACTAAAAGGAACAAATGAAAGAACAAACAGAAATTCTAAACACATCTGTAGGTATTTAGGCAGACTAGATTGCTGGACCTGGTTAGTGGTTTCCTGGATAAAGTGTTTACTCACACACAGAAGGGCTGCATTTGATGTGGGCTTGGATATGCACCACACTGTTAGAAAAAATGAGATGACTCGTGACCATGAGGCACGATTTCACACAGCGGGCAGCAGCAGAAACAGGCAGCCTGTCTCAGACAGAAGAATTCTCTAAGGGGGAATTTTACTCCTTGTATTCTTCAGTCGTCTGAAATCCAAGCTTGAGGGAGCACTGGACTGAGATTCAGAGGACCTAAATGTTCACCTTGGTCTTGAAATTTTCTCTCTATGCCTCAGTTTCTGTCTGTTCAAAAGTGATGACCACAGCATTCCAGGCATTTTCTACTTTGGTATCAAAGACAATTTTAAAAGCACCACTTAGTGTGGAAACTAAAAATGTAACCCAACTGAATGTGACACTTGTCTGGTAAAATGCTATTTCGTGAGTTCTCCCAGGACACTCACTCACTCACCTACCCTAAAGATATGAGAAATCCTTAGCTCTCTCGACTACGCAAATACCACAAGTTTCTATAACTAGAGCCATGTGGTACTCCGTTTTTCTTTTTCCAGTGCCTTAGAACATTAACCATCCTTGCAGCCCATTAAATATTTATCAGTTTCCTCATTCTTCCTGGCAATATCCAAGGTGCTCCTGGAGATGCAAAAATTGTACACAAAGAATGATTGTTGAGCTGAGGAAATTTGTTAAAAATGCAAAACTCTGAATAGACCTACAGAAATTCAGACACGCTAACAAGAGTGAGTGAATGTTGGCAATTTTCCCATTACCCACTTACCATTTCTTTCACCAACAGCACCTACATATCCTATTAAGGGAATCAACCATGCCCTCAGTCCTGCAGCTGTCTGGGACTCACTCTGCACTTAGTTCTGTGTTGAAAGTATCCATAAATCAGAACAATACTGGCTAATGCTCATGGCACATAACTTGCTCTTTCATGGAGCCCTTCAATCCCCTGAATGTTATGTACCTAAGTTTATAAAGAACATGTAAAGATCTTATAGCCATTGTTGCCAAAAGCGAAGAGTTAACCTAAGATGAAACCATACATAAGAGTTTTGCATGTTCATTTTGAGTGCAAAGTAATACATGGAATATATTCATGTTGAACATTTTCAAGAATACATGTATTTTGCAATGAGAGGTATATCCACATTCACTTCATTTATTCTAAAATGGCTCTTTTACTGCTAAGATTTCATTTGATATGGGAATGGAAAAAAGTACATATGTGCTGTGACTAAAAACCTCAAAATACAGTATATTACATTGCTGCTTGACACTTTGCTTATGCTTATGTTGAAGAAATATCTTTGTGCCTATCAAACATTTTATTTTTAACACATTTTCATATATGTCAAAGTGGATTTTGACCTAATGTTCACTCTCAAGTTTTCTTCTGGAGTTCATTCCCACTTTATATCTCATTCTGAAGAATTTTTCAGCTAAAAAAGACTCTGTATTCAGAGGTCAGCTCTTCTGTGAAAATGTAAAAGTACAAAATCTCTTTTACACATGATTCAATGATGTTAAACTGATATCACTAGAGTTGATCATTTAGTATAATTTTGAACTATTTTTTGCTTACTTATAAGAAAATATTGCAATAAACTGAGAGGCGGTCATTCAAACATATTGTCAGAACTGTGAGGAAAAGTATATTTGACCTAAGTTGTAATAGTTCTCCAAAACTATTCTTCCACATATAATAATTTTAATGCTATATATGTTAATTCCTGGATATTATCTGTGAATTTGTTTGCAAACAAGTTCATTAATGAGCATGTTTTCACTCTGTGCTAGGGTTATGAAGTTGAATTTTACCTAAGTAAAATTTCATTCACCACAGGCATACTATGAAGTATAGCTGTCTGCATGATAGCAGAAAATGTCCAGTGTTTTAAGAAAAAAGTAATTAGATAGATAGATACATAAAATTGACAAAAATCACCACTTAGATTGTGTTATATGTGCAAAATAATACTAGGATACATATATAATCATTACATATAATGATTAACCATTAAAATTATATTTATAAAACACAATCAATTTGAAGTGTTAAAGGACCAGATTATAAACAATTTTTTTTTATTTAGCTTATAATTCAAGGACAGTGTTATTAGGAAATTTTTTGAATATAAGCATTTCAATCTCAATGAAAGTTGAATAATATCAAATATCTCATAATTTTTGTATCAGTCACTTTACTGTTGCTGTGACAAACCGCCAGACACCCACTGTTTAAAAGAGGAGAGATTTATTTTGGCTTACAGTTTCAGACATTTCGGTCCATGGCAGATGACTCCTAGGCAGAAATGGCATTACAGAAAAGCACAGTAGAGGAATGTTCCTCATGCCACACCACCCAGAAGCAGATTAAATAAGGGTGGATCCAGGGACACAAATATACCTTTAAGGTGATGGTGCCAGTAGCCCTCCCCTTCTGACCAAGCACTACCTTCTATCAGCACATTATCTACGATTAATCTATTGATGACCCAGTCCCCATAAACCAGTCACTTTGGGAAATACCTGCCTCTCAACCCAGAATTTTGGTGGATATCTTAGATATGAACCACGTTTTTTGCTTTCTTACCATGTCTCTCCAAAATCATTGTAAAAAGTCACTGAATTGGGGGTCATTTTCATGATCTCTAAGATTAGGTCTCATATGTCATTCCTCTGCCAAGATTCCCAGAGGTAACTCTGAATATTCATTCTATCAAATAACAACTCCCGATTTCTTTTACTCTGCAAGCCCAGTAATATTGCACAAGGCTATTCTTCACTGTCACACATGTCACACAATTGAGACTCTGCTGGCAGTTCAAGATAAGTATTATCTGCTGGAAGAGAGTTAAAGATGTAAATGCTTCCTGTGCCTTTGCTACTCCTTTAGCAAAACACTGTCTGGGTGATGGAGCAGTCAACCTCCTCCAAGTGACTTACAAACTTCAAAACCACAATGATAATGGAAAAATGTACAGCATAGCACCGGGGCAACCCAGGCAAAATGACAGAGCGGAGGATAAGAACGCTGACTTCCTCCCTTAGTAGGGACAGTATGAAGTAATGGCGGTGAAGTCAGATGCTATCAGTTCTCTCTCATGCTTCTATATGGAAATCAAACCTTTGGTAAATCACTGAATTTTCTAGTCTATGGTGCTCTTATTTGTAAGGGAGTGGTAATTATTTTAGAGGAGTTTGCATACTGGGGGCATAATGATTTCGTAGATTATATATATAGTGTTCCTTCTTTCTCCACATTACTCTCAAAATGGTACATTACTTCTTTTATATGAGGATATACATAGTAGGTAAATCCCTGAAAAATCCTTCTTACAGGATAAACAGATGAGGGATGTGTCGCCACCGTGAAAATTAGTTGCATTATCTCTGTGCAGGAATTTGGTACAGGTACTAGCCCGAATGATCAGTGGTGAAATACTCAGACTCAAATCAGGTAGAATTTGCCTTGCCACTGAACAGCCTGCGTGTCTCATTAAACTGCTTTGTGCTTCACCTGAAGAAAGAGAGGCAAGAGAGCATCTGCCTCCTAGGGTTGCTGTATTAAATGACATTATGCCTGGCCCCATGCCTGGCACGGAAATGTTCTCAAAGTTTGCTGTTTTTTATTTTCTGGTGCTTTGCGGTCGTAATATTTTTTCTGTTACTGCTGGGAGTATTACTGGATTTTATTGCATAAATTTGTGTCTGCAGCATTCACACAAAAGAGCTCTGTAGAACTGTCCATCTGAGAAGCAGCCCAGTAGCATGTGATACTCTATAATTCAGGGTCCCTATCCCGGTAAGTGTTGATTTGAGACTCATACTTGAAAGGTCTTTTCATAATATTCTAATTTTATTTTCTGTTTGTAATATTCTAATTCATATGATTTACCTCTCCCAAAAGGGCTACATGAGTAGATTATGTCATAGCTTTCAACTATTCTGGAGGATAATTCATGTGACTTTGATACATCTTATTCTCCTAGATCTTATAAGTTAAGATCTTACGTTTGCCTTATCATACCGTCCATCCCAAATTTAGCCTGAAGACATGGTTGTGTGTTATGAACAAAGATAGAAAGATGGTCTATTTACTTAGATCAGAATCCTAAAGATTAAGGAAACCCCCTTTTTACCCTCACTGAGTGGGGAAGTTCTCTTAGTGAGGACGCTTGGGGCCAAAACATTGTTTTGAGGGAGGCTGGAAAGCCCTGAAATGGATTGTATTTCCTACCTCTAACATTCTTCTATCCTTGATTCTCATGTTATGTTTATTGCAAGCAAAATCACTCCCTAAGAGGGTAGGACTTGTTCCTTTGGATTAAAATATCTTAGATAATAGGGCAGTACGGTCCTCCATAGGGCCACTCTTATTGCCTGGATCTGGATTATCCCCGAAAAGCTCATATACTTGGTTTTCAGAATAGTTCTATTGAAAGGTGGTGGAACGTTGCAGACATCAGACCCGGCAGGAGGTCTTAGGTCATTGAGGAGGTGCTCTTGAAGTGGATTAAAAGCCTAGGCCCCTTCTGGTTATTGTGATCATGAGATGAGTGGTTTTGCTCTAGTGATTCTCTCACCATAATGGGCTACTTCTCCAGCAGAGGTCTAAAATCAGTGAGTCCATCTTATCCCACAATGGAATCACCAAAGATGTGAAATAAAATAAACCTTTTCCTTTATATCTTAATCCTCCCAGTTATTTCATTATAGTGATGGAAAACTTAATATTATAGCCATACTATACAAACATACACATGTTATTATAGCTCATCAAATTTGTTTCTGATTTCAGAAACAAAATGTCTAAAAGAGTTCCAGGGGGAGTTAATTAGATTAAAAAAACATTGTTTTTAAGCCCACTGAGGTTTCCCAAAAACACACAATATTCCTTCACTCAGTTGGAAACCCTGAAAGAAAAGTTGATAGGAACTTGTTACAGACAGAATCTCCCACTCCCATTCATAGAATGAAACCATAAATTTTGGGACCTTGGAATGCAGTTATGTTTAGATAGAAGCTCAGTAAGGTGGCGATTAAAGGTAAATGACATCATCATAAAAGCGGGGCACTAGATAGTATGACTGTGCTCTTATAAGAAGAGGAAGAGCCAGCAAGTATATTTGTGCAGAGCAAAACTGGCTTCATAGTAGCTATTTGCAAGCCCTGGATGGGTGTTGCAGGAGAAGCCTGATCTTCCAACACCTGGATATTGAATATTTTGTCACCAGAGCTGGAGAAAGTAAGATTCTGTTCAATCATACAGGCTGGAGCATTTTATCATAGTAGTCCCAACAAAGTAATGCAAAGTCAAAATCAGTTTTATGTACCATAAAACCTACATGACATATTGGAGAAGGTGAATTTAACACTGATATGCAGAAGTATTCTTACTCTCCCAGTAACAAGAAGTGATGTAAAACTGAAAACTTCCACCGTGAGGGGCTGAGCCCCCAGAAACATAGAGGGACAGAGGAAAACATAGTCTTTCAGGTGATGAAGACTGAGATAGCATTCAGGAAGCAAGAAATGAAAGAAAGAGTCCAGGTTTATATGCACCATTCCTTTGCCCAAACTCATCAGTCGGACTAAATGCTTTCTCCACTTTAGCCAAGCGCTGAATGAGGTGCAGAAAGGGATGAGGTAGTCCCTTTTTCATTTTGCCATTTTTGGCTAATAGTGAGTACAAGGTAAAAGACTAGTTATGAACCTATAACCAGTTTGGTTAAAACCAAGAATGAATGAGTCATTAATAACCACAACTAAGATGTATTGCTCATTTGCTATAAGTCAGGTACTATTCTAACTTGTATGAATTTATATATATTTATATACATTCTCTAATATAACTCATCCTATGGTAAGTATGAATATCATTCATATTTGGACATGAGGGATCTGGGACTAAAATAAATTAAACTTCCTATGCACATTGAACTACTACATGAGGAAGACTGAATGAATAGACTAAGAAGCAGAAAATAAAGTGAGCCATTGAATTAGTGGCATTTGCCTTTACCTGGATGGACTTTTCCAGGATCCATGGCTGGAATACAACAGAACTTACCAAAGAAAACTAAGATACCACCACCCAAGGGAAAAAAAGAGTAAAAAATTAACAATAATAAATATTAGAGGAAGTCTATAAACTTACTGAATTGAAAGCATTAACAGTAAGTACTAACATAAAAATGTGGAGATCCACTGGGTGTGGTGGCCCATCCCTGTAATCCCAGCATTCTGGAGTCTGAGGTAGGAGGATTGCTGTGAGTTTGAGGCTCCTCTGGGCTACAAAGTGTGTTCAAGGCCAGTCTGAACTGCATAGTGAAACCCTGTCTCAAAAAGGCAAAAAAAAAAAAAAAAAAATTGTGGCAATCTAAATCTCTGATAATGAAAGCAACCACTGTATGTATATCACCCATAGTGATTGCTTAAAATTGAGGCTGATGATTTAATTTATTTTATTTCCGTTGGTGAATGGAATGTGGAAAGGGATTAGGGGATGAACAAATGTAGAAATGTCCAATGAAACTTAAGAAATCACAACAATATAAGACAGTACAGTGAAATCCTACCAAGCACCAAAGCGCTACTCAGCACTGAAGTCCTTCGTAACCAGGGTAGCTTCTGAACACCTCATGGTTAGACTTTGTGAGCAAACCTGCCAATTTGAAATTTACATCTGAAGTGCACTCTTATTCATACTTAACATTGCCACACTATTATGTTATAAAAGGCAATTATTATCAATCTTATAAGAAAGGAAATGGAAAAGAGACTCATCTGAAGCAACACAGAGAAATACCAGGTCTCTAATCTGAGAAGGATTCTAAATCTCTGGTATTGTCACAGGATAGGCCTTTGTTGGCCACTGTTGCTTTGCATTTCTTTAGAGCATATGGGGACTCAGGTCAGTTACGTGTGTGTACCTTAATGATTAGGTAACAGGACTTTTTACAAAGGAGAACACACTTGTCACTGAACTTCAATTTCCAACCCAGGAGAAAGATGTTACCAACTTCTGAGATGTAAATTGAAAGAAAATAAAATAATGGGTTTAGATTTCTCTTTCTTAGAAAGGAAACAGCATATTTTTGAAAAAAAAAAAAAAAAAAAACACAAACAAAAACATATATCCATGGCTTTGAACCTGGGTTGGGCCATTTTGAATAGAGAATTTCAACAAAAACAATTAGATGAATAGCTGCAAGCATTTGAAGTAAAAGTGCTACATATACAATGATTCAAAATTCCATTTTTTCATGGGAGCTACAACGATTGGGCCAAGCACTTGACCCTGGAGCAGCTCATGACCGAGTGATATTTATACAAAAATTTGGGGGCCATAGCCACAATGTATCATGTCAAGATGTTTGGTGCCATCGCCCTCGCTTAGTGAGAGGCTTTTAGAGAAGAACAGAGCAAGAGCTTTCTGGATTGTGCTGTTCCCGCACTTGAGCTGGAAAGAAAGAATGCCACCCACATCACGGAAGAGTATTGTAATGTAAATGCGTCACTTTTGAACTTTGAGGCTCCAGGAATGTTCTCAATTACAAAGGTAAGGGGCCCTTCTCTCTCAGAGCTACATAAGACCCAAGAATGAAAAGGCAGAAACTTCACTTCCTGGAAAATTACATCATAGCATTAACCTAGCATAACTGAAGCAGAGCAAAGTGGTGGGGGAGAGGGAGAACACACAAAATCCCATAGTATCATGCTAGCATATCTTTAATGGTAGTGGGAAGATTGTGGATAAATACGGGTGTGTTATGAGGAATTCTGAGGGAGAGAATTCTGAGAAGAATACTTTTTTGTAAGTGGTTTTTTATTCCTTTAATTAAGGAATTTAATTTAATTAATTAACTTAATTAAATGGTTTTTAATTCCTTTAATTAAATACACTGGCATGCTGTGTATCTATGGCATGGACACCCATTCATACCAACGCACTCCAGACTGGACAATTCTGTACTTTACCTGACTCACATTCCCTGTTGAACCTCTTCCATAATAGTTACTAGGTAAACCTGAACTTTTCTGGGCCCTCCACCTTCCCCTCTGGTCATTGAGAATGACATTAGGGGCTGGGGATTTAGCTCAGCGGCACAGTGCCTGCCTGGCAAGCACAAGGTTGTGAGTTCGATTCCCGGTACTGGAGAAAAACAAAACAAAAAAAAAAAAAACCCAATAAGAGAGAATGACATATACCAGTGTCATGCAGGAGATTTAGCATGTTCTTGTGGCTGCTCTTCCCTGTCCTAACAGTATTCTGCTACTACATACCTACTCTATTGTGTTATAGAATTCTCTTTCATCGCTTTGGAAAATACAGTGATAGTCTATAATCATGAATACACGCCCATACACATTTCTGCTTATAATCATCACCGATATGAAACTAACTTCTTTCCCCTCTCCAAAAACAAATGTAACATTTTCAAGGTCCTTTAGAACTAGCAGCAAGAATTAAAATAATGTTCATCAAAATGGATCGCAATACTTCCTTCAGAAAATTCTCATTTGCCAATCCACTCAGAAAGGAGGGTACATAAAATTCTTAGACTTTCCCAAGGTTTGATTTTTTTTTTTTTAACTTGAGGAGGAAACAGCTTTAAACTCAATACCCTGTGTAGTTGCTTGGTTTCCCCATTCATATCAGTAAGTTAGTGAGTTATTTATTTTTCCTTTTCTTCTGTTAAATTTCCGTTGGATGTAATAACTTTTCTCTCCTCACCACCCCACCAATCTATACCAAATATTCTCTGCACAGAGCTGTTCATTTTCAACCTCCCTCTGAAAGTTTAAATGTCACATTTGCATTTCTCTCACTGTTTAAAATACAAGGAACTGGAAATGAAACCAAGCCATAGGAGAGGGCCTTTCTGTGAATGGAAAATGGTAATAAATTCAGTGTGCTGACCCCAATTAGGGGTGTTCAGTTTCCTCAGGCCTCTTTCCTTCACCCTCCTGCCTGGACAGCACAGACACTGTCCCCTCCTGTGCACCCTCTTTTAGCCCCCCTGATCTCACTGGAGTTTCAATGTTCAGATGATGTTGAGACATTTGCTTTTGATCTTCCTGTGTGTTGCCTAAGATGAAGACTTGTAGCAGCACAGAACCCAAATCTTCCTGTGACTGAAGTCCAGTGGCTTTTATGAATAAAGTTGAGGGGCTGTAAAGTAGTAAGAATATTGGTGTACTTGGATACACCAAGAACCATTTCCACCAGTTTCCAAAAGCAGGCACATTGCCTGCGAAGAACTTAGTAAGATTATTCGTCATTGAAAATAATGAGCCTGCACTGAGAACAAAACAGGTAGCTCCACAGCAAGGATTTTACAAATAATGTGTCTTTGCAGCCAGATATATCTGGATTCAGATAAATATCTCATCACTGGGGAACAGCATGACTTTAGGACATAGCTTCTCATTTTGTTTTTTGCCTGTCAAATGGAAACATTAACAACTGCTTCTAATTATGTCCTAATGATGGAATGAATAGAATAGAGTTAAATTTTTCTTAAATGGCTTAGGTAATTACTAAATATGCAATGTCTTATTATGCTTAACACTGTTATTATAAATGATATTATTCACTAATATTATTATGATAATGCCATTTTTCTCTCTATTGACCTTCATGTCTACTGTGAAAGAACTCAAGCGGGCATTTTACTTATTGGAAATGTCATCTTTCCAGAGCATGTGTACACTTAAGTGGACTGTTAGTCTCAAAAACCTCAGGAAATATACTTAATTCATCATTTTAAAAATATTGTATGGGAGCCTATTCTACATCTCATATTGTTTTACATAATACTTATTTGGTAGCAAGAGAAATAGGTGAAGTTCTTACAGTCTCCATTTTAGTGGAAGAAGACCAAGAATAAAAAGCCAGTAACCACAGGAACAAATAAATAACTTTATAATATCATGTGCTATAAAGAACATAAAAGAGAAGCATATAACTGTGAGTCAAGAATTATTTGGATTGTGTGGTCAGGGTTAGGAACAACTTTGTATGAGGGGTGATTTAAGTTTGTTCCCCGTTTCCAAATAGAATCCAGACATGGCAAAAACTGGGTTTGGAAGAAAATTGTTAGAAAAAAGAAGCAGTTAAAACACCTCAAATTGTATTGGAAAGAAGGCCAATGAATATCAGGCCTACTGAGTTGGGCAAGGGGAAGGGGGCATTGAGATGTGCAAATGTGTTGTAGGCATAGTTACTGCGTCAGTCTTAAGGAACCACAAGCAAGTGGTTTGCATTATATCATACATGTAAAGGGGGAGAATAGTGTCAACAGGAGATTACTCGATCAGCCCTCGCTTCTGCCTGTTGTGATGTGATAGTGACTCGAGCCAGCTCATGCACAGTGGCATAAGTAAAAAGTAGTGGTGAGGTCAGAAGGTATTTTAGAACAAGAAATGGTATACTTTTCACACATGCACCAATAAAAGGGGAATATTATACGTTATGTTTCTAGGCATAATTTTAAAAATCAGAAAAGAGATGATGTAGGAGTAAAAGTTCAACTGTGGCTGGAAGACAGGAATTTTATGATGGGAAATCAACCTAGAATGAAATCATTTGATGTCATCTTAATCCTTTCAATGAGACAGAAAAGATTTAGCACTGGAGCAGACAGTGTCAGGGACTTATCCGTGTCTCTCAGAACCTAGCAACTAGTAATAGGTCCATAAATGGGTGTTTAACAAATTCCTACAGAATACATACATAGTCCCTATAGATTTCTGAAGGTATAGATTTCTGAAGTTCACAGCCTCATTTCTTTTTTTTCTTTACCTTATTTTGCTTTACTTCAGCATGTTTAGAATACCAGAGATATATTGGATTTACTACTTATCAAATAAAATAAGCTTTTGCTCTTGCTGCTAGGCAGTAATGAGAAGAAACATGAGCACAGATGGCACAAAAGTGCCAATAAGTCAGTGACTATTTTTTGTCACCATCCTAAGGCAAAGCAATAATCCAATTTCTGGAGCCCGGGGTCCAAATTTCCTCCGATGGAGAATATATTTTCTTGTTTTTGTTGTGTTTGTTTGCACTTCCTAATTGGCTAAACTTTTGTTTACAAGCGGAAGATCCCAGAACATATGGAACCTTGAAGGTTTTATAATTTATGTTATCAATTTTATATGTACCCACCTTTCATATTCTCTGATGCTGTGGAGCTTCAGAATGGTGTACAATGTGGAGATGTCAGGAGGTGACATTGGAGAGCTGGGGAATAAATACCAGCCAGGACCTTCCCAGTCTGCTCTCCTGCCACACTCCCGGACTAGCTCAAGTTTCCCGCCACATGCTGTCAGTATATGTTTTATTTCTTCTTCTTTAACAATTTTCATTATTTGTATTTTTATAATGGTTCACTTACTTGTATATAATATCTGTCTTCCTCCTGTGCCGTGTGCATTCCAAAAGTGCCAGAGGAATACATGACAACCGCAAATTAGCCTAACCTTGAAAACTATCAGAGGAAATGTGGGTTTATTACGTAAATGATGGATACCGACGCCATTGGGCCTTTGCATACATTTTCTTAGAGGAGAAGAATCTGATTGTTAATGATAATGCTGGCAGGTGTAAGCTGATCTGTTAGAGGATTTATCATCATTCTACTGCTAATAAAGTTACCCTAAAATGTTTTAGGATAAATACCATCATGCTAGCATTTTTCACAGTTTCTGAAGAACAGAAATTTAGGAAAAGTTAGGGAGATGGTTCTGGTTCCATTCAGGTGGAGGCTAAAGCAAAAGAATTGGAGCAGGCTGAGGCTGGCTGGTTGTCTGTCTTTTCACGTTGTCCGAGGTATTCTCCATGGATGTCTCAGCATTAACGACCTTGGGTTTGTTCAGCCTTTTGTCAATCAGACTGATTTCATGGTGGTTGAGTTCTCCTAGCTGAAGTCTTCCAAAAAACAGGCAGAAGCTGCATCACCTCTATGGTCTATGCTTGGAACTCACACATTGTTACTTTGCCGTGGTTAGTTAGCTAGTTGACTATTTAACAAGGTCAGCCAGAATCAAAGAGACAGTATTTAGTTCTCCAGCTTCAAATGGAAGAATAACAAAAAATTTATGCACAAGTTTTAAAGTTGCCACGGTGGACCATATAAAGTATACATTTCATTTCAGGGTACTTTTCTAAAATCATTACAACTGCCTTCCCTATTCGATTTGCCAACTTATCTCTGTCCTAGCCTCTGAGACGATAATGCTTATACTGGGGCTTGGGAACATGGTTCATCAAAGAAAATTTCTTATTTCTTTAGTACAAGGAATTTTAATTTCTATGAGCCTCAGCAATGCAAAGGAATAGGGTTTGGAAACATGCCTAATAATTGGTTTCCTTTCTGATTCCTTCCCATACCCATAGGATGGAAGCTTCATCAGGTTAGTTACTTCAGCAGAGAATACAAATAAGCAGGATTGGATGAGCTAATAGAAGAGAAAAGTCTCTATGAGAATGCCCTGGTGAGGGAGAGAAGACAGATGTGGTAGCAGCTGCTCAGGTACGTTATAAGTTAGCCCCCAGTGCATGTGGGTAATAGTGAGGCAGCTAATCCATTCACAAACAATCAGATTTGACCATATGCCACAGCTGGACAGGTGTGAGTGAAGCTCATAAGGAAAAAGGGAGAACAGGTATTAGACTATCTTAAAAAAAAAGAGCACTCATAAGAAGAAGTATAATAATTGCTCATAATAGATAACATGTGTGTTTTTCAAAGTGTAATCACAAGCTCTTTCCTTTTGTTTTCATATAAGAGAGACAAGATAGTTTTATTTGCTATTTTACTTTTTAAAAATTATTTTGTTCTTGTGAGATGAAAATGCTTAAGAAGAGAAGTCAAAGAAAGAATAAAACAGAAAGAAAAAGAAAGAGAAGAAAGAAAGAAAGAAAGAAAGAAAGAAA